>NC_061508.1:120569802-120634407 GCF_022539505.1 Lolium rigidum
ATTTATAGCCTCATTTCCCGCTCGTGATTTTGTTTTAAACTTAAAATTATGTTTGCCAAATAATATTGTGGATGAAGTTCGATCTTCCACAATATTACACTCTATTAGTCTGGATCCGCCCCTCGGCACCTACAGCGATCAGGTGGATTATCCTTTCAGCAGAGAAGGGACATTTACGCCCCTACAGCGAGAGCCTTGGCCATTTTTTAGCTCGCAGTAAAACTGTACTACGACTACGATTCTACGAGGTTATGGTCAAAGCGAAGTACCACGAAAATTATTGCAGTGGCACGAATACCTAACCGGAATAAGGGCATCTCCAACCGGGCGACCCATCCCGCGCCCGCGCGTCCGGATGGGTCCAGCCGGACAAAAAACCGGCCCAGCGCGCGGACCCATCCCTAAAACGGATGCCCGCGGCGTCCGGATTGACGCAAACCCGGCCCAAATCTTGGCCGGGTTTGCGTGGCCGCGGACGCGAAAGGCTGGTCGCTCGCGTCCGCTCCTTGTCCGCCCCTGGCCCGCGTGTCATAGGCATAACTAAATTTTTTCATTAAAAAGAACTCATTACAATTTTTAGCTCCTACTTCTTATCCTAAATACGTATGGGGCCGGCGGTCTCGCCGGCGACTCCTCGCCGGCTCGCCGTCGGGGCCGTGGATTTCACTCGACGCGCGCGGCCTGTACGCGTGAGGATTCCACTCCAGCTTACGGGCTGGGTGGCGCGGCGGCGGCGGCGCGGGCGCGGGCGCGGGCGGCGGCAGCGGCGGCTTGGGCGGCGGCCGCCATCCTCCTCCGTTCCGTCCGCGCACCTCGGGCGCGCTCGCGCTCCGCCTCCTGCGGCGGAACCATCCGCTTCCCGCATAGCTCCACCTCCTGCAGAGCGGCGCGTTCCACAGCGGTGCGCGCCTCCAGGCGGACGCGGGCGGGGGCCTGGGCCTCGTGGATCTCCTCCCGCCGGCGCATGCGCTCTTGCCGGCCGCGCTCCGCCGACGCAGCATCCTCCCGTGCGCGCCGCTCGGGGGACGGCATCTGGATGAGGTGACGGGCTGCTCGCATAGCGAGCAGCTCGTTCTTCTGGCCGAGGAGGTCGCCTAAGCGGCGGCGGCCGGCCCGCCAGATGCCCTCGTGCTCCTTCGTCACGCGCGTGAGGTCGGCGAGTCGCTCCTCGATGGCGGCGTTGATGTTCGCCGGCGCGAGGTCCTCCTCGTTGGACGGGCTCCTCCGCGGCGGCCGCCCTCCTCCGAGGCCTCGTACCCGGCCGTCCGCGGTCTCGTGCCGGCCCTCCGCGGCCGCCTCCACCATCTCCGCGTCACCGGCCTTCGTGCCGCCGCCTCGGCGGCGACGCGGAGCGCCTCGTCGTCGGCGACCCACCGCGAGTCCGCGCGCTCCTCCTCCACCGTCCGCGGGAACTCGGCCCGGGCGGCGAGGGAGAGCTTGGCCCATGTGGCCTGCAGGGCGCGCGGCATGGCGACGGAGAAGGTGGAGAGGGGAGGGAGAAGGTGGAGGGGGAGGATGGTGTTGCGGAGTGTGAGACCGCCGCCGTCTTTTATAGCCGGCGGCCTGGCGGGAAACTTGGGCGCGAGCGCGCGCCAATGGCGTTTTCGCGCGCGCGGGAAGCTTGGTGCGCGCGGGAACTTTCCCGCGCGTTCCACCGCCCGCCATGACTGTCCCGTCGAGGCACTGCCATGGCGCAGCGCCGCGCAAGGAAGACGAACCACGTGGCGTCTGTTTGGGTCGACGCGTTGGGCGCAGCGTGCGACCCAAACGGACACGCGGACGTGGGGCGCTGTCCGCGTGTCCGGGCGGCGACCCAAACGGCCCAAAACGGAC
This sequence comes from Lolium rigidum, assembly GCF_022539505.1. Classification (NCBI taxonomy): domain Eukaryota; kingdom Viridiplantae; phylum Streptophyta; class Magnoliopsida; order Poales; family Poaceae; genus Lolium; species Lolium rigidum. Next base: position 120,571,636 of record NC_061508.1, read on the forward strand.
GGCCCAGCGCGTCCGTTTGGGTCGCCCGGTTGGAGATGCCCTAAGCTCTGTTTAGCTCACTCCCACGCTTGCTCCCGGGTGGGCTCGCGATCTGTCTCGCCATTGTTGTTCCTGTGCTGACTCTTCCGTCGATCTCCATCCAGTTATTCTTGACGGTCTGCTCTGCATCTCCTCATGGATGGATTCAGTGTCACTCTCCACTCTCCTCTCCTGGCCCCATGGGCTATGTCGATCGCTGGAGTGAGTACGCGCGCGCGGCAGCTCTGTTGTTCGACGAAACGTCGCAACGGATCCACTCCTCCGTCCAGTCGCGGCCTCACCTCACCGTGGTCTACGGCGGTCTCCCTTCGAAAGCCTCTCTTCGGTACAGGTCTACAGCAGGTGCATATACTAATCTCCCTGCCAATACATGCCCTCACTCTTTTAACTTTTCTGGCTCACAGCTTCGACCACCGATTTCATCACTCTTAAGCTTTAAGTTGTTCGGCAAAACATCAACGCTGCTCAACTATTTGTCCCATTTGGCTCTATATATGTATCTTCTTAGGTAAGCCCACACGAACATTGATATTTAATTTGGACCCTTTCAGTAAAGCTAAATTTGCATGTCACATGTTCTATAACCTAAGAAATTGGCAGTGTAACTTATTTGCCAACCTTTTAATTTTTGATTTTCTAGTTAACAAGTTGTAGGGTCTGTATTACTAAACCAGGTGTTTCGCATTTGCTTACGAGACTGCAACCTTCACGCTTACAGTAGTTTTGTTGCAGTGGGAAGACAATGATGCCAATGAACAAATTGTTGCCACTACCTCAGGCCGACACTACCCCAAACAAAGATGAAGCATCCTCCTCCATTTAACCCCATGGTTATGCTCTTTCAGTTGTAAAGCCAACATTGTTCATTTAATCCCTACAAATTGCGTGTAGCCTCGATTTGGCTGCTAGACTATTGTTGACTAGTATGTGTTTATAATTAATTTGCAGGATCAGGCTATACTGGAACAAGTTCCATCTACTGAATCAGTTTGAAAAAACCAAGATTTTTAGTCTTGTGATGCTGCAGATTTGTTCAAAATCGATCCCTAATTAAGCAGTGGCTACATGGTTCGTTAAATCAACCTACCGTTTGGCTAAGTTGACGAGTTTCTAAATTAGAACCTTGATCCTAGGTCTTCAAACTGGTTTGACAGCAGCTATCCATGTCTTGTTTACCAATATCCAGATATGCTTCATCATAGTGTTCAACCTTGATCTGACAGACAGCTGTCTAAGTCTTGTTTAACAATATCGAGATTCGCGGTATCATATTCAGATCTATCTGAGAGCAAATTAATTCAAAATAAACTGATGTATAAGTTCTGGGTACATGACAAAGGCAAGATGAAGGCTTATGGCAAGACAAGAGAAAATATGGCTCTTCACTGGACTGATGAAAATGAACTTGTTGGGCGCCAGGATGAAGGGAATGACCTTGGCCAGTATTTTAAAAATTCTAGTGTGACTTCCGTGTGGGGGATTCCTGGTGTTGGGAAATCAGATATCGTCAGGTCCATCTACTATGGCCGAATGCTTGGTTTAAGCAGTGACTATTGGTCCGTAATGGATTGTCTGCTGACAACATGACTATCGACACTACAAAGTACAGCTGAGTTCATGTGCCCTACCGTAATGGATTGTCTTGGCACTTCTTGATCTGCATTCAGATGATCTACAAGGGCCAAGAAATCTGCAGTAATTGGTATGATGGAAGACCAAGACCCAAAGGATGTCGTAGACTTGGAGATGGCTTTGATGCTCATTGTGAACGATGGTTTTTGGAGGCCGAGACGGGGATCGCAATTCGGCCGTGTGACCATCAACCGGAATAGAGCCGAGGGCCATGCTCAAATCATGCGGGATTATTTCAGCTCCGAAGCAATCTATACCGACAAGCAATTCCGGCGGCGGTTTCGGATAGGTTCCTATTCCTTTTTTAGTATGTTGTGACCCCAATAGCCTATCTCACTATTTGGCTGTTGATCATACTGCATTTAGTCCTAGCAAGTATAGTTTCACAAGATTTGGGATAGATAAACAAACAAAAGTAGAAATTCAATGTTGAACAACAGTACATAAGCAGCTTAGTACAGCAATCATCCACCGACAACGTACAAATATACATAAGTAGCTTTTTTCACTGTGTCCGATAGGCTTAAAGAAACAGTCGTATGTGCTGTAACAGACGATTAGCACATAATCTGGCCAACACTCCCCCAAAAGTACATGCAATTGGCGACTGGGTCAATGTTGTAGCTATACAGCGGGCGATACGGCATAAAGCCGCCACGGTACGGGGCCGCCTCCGCTTTGCGACGTTTGACTGCCGCTGCTTTCGCTCGTTTCGCGCCGACGACGGTCGACGCCGCGGCCGCGCTCTGGTTTCCCGCCGCCGCTTGATCAGTCGTGGCGGCCAGCGCCGGTGTTGGTTCCGGCTTCTTGGCGGCCCTCTGGTTTCCCGCCGTCGCTTGATCAGTCGCGGCGACCGGCGCCGGTTCCGGCTTCTTGGCGGCACTCTGGTTTCCCGCCGTCGCTTGATCAGTCGTGGCGGCCGGCGCCGGTGTTGGTTCCGGCTTCTTGGCGGCGCTCGCTGTCGTTTGATCAGTCGCGGCGACCGGCGCCGGGTCCGGCTTCTTGGCGGCACTCTGGTTTCCCCGCGCCGTCGCTTGATCAGTCGTTGCGACCGGCGCCGGTGCTGGTGCTGGTTCCGGCTTCTTGGCGGCCCTCTTCTTGCCGGACTTGCTCCCGCCGAAGCTCACGCAGGACAAAGGGTTGATGGCGTAACCCATACGTGATCGATCGCCGGATCACGCAGTATCTCGTGGAAGCTAATTAGCAGCTAGGGAATCGCCTGCTATTTGTGAATGTCGTACCTATTGGGTACCGCGTCCCGGCATGTATAGGGTCGGCCCTTGTTGTCTTGTTCGAGTCGGCCACGGGCTCACGTATCCGTGTACGACTCGGAATCTGCTCTAGGACATGGGTCCGGTGTGCGTGCCTCTACCGCGATAGCCACGTGAGATTGATCCGACGATAGCGGCGGCTATGCTTTGTCCCCAATATTCCCCAGCCGCCGATCTCTTCAGTCTTGACAAACAAGAAAAGTTGCCCGAATGCTCCTGATTCTCCTGCTTCCTTTCCCTGTCGGTATCAACATTTAAGCAAGCAGATTGTTCCATCAGACATGAGTAGCTACGTGAGCAACAGTATATTCCTCGCTGAGACAGATTCCACAGCATTTGCCAAACTTCCATCACAAACTACCTCGCGAAGGCGACTATTTTTTTTCATAAGCCAGCATTAGAGCATCTCCACCAAACTTCCATCACAAACTACCTCGCGAAGGCGACTATTTTTTTTCAGCCATCTCTGGCACGCTCATCTCGCGTCCTTATCAGTGCGCCTTGACAAGGAGGACTAGAGGAGTATGGGGCAAGTTCTCTTTTCTTGCTCGGGTGACATGTTGTCCGACCTACCCAAGACCTTAGACTGGTCATAGTGGTAAGTATTATGTAGTAGTATCATGCATATGATACTTGTGTATGATACTGTCCCTATAGTGGTTAGTATCATGAAGTAGTATCATAGTCATGCTATATTTATTGCTTTTTAGAATCTCAATGCAAATTTGTGCACAAGATTTGTTTGCCATTAACTTTTCTCGTGACATGCACTATGATACAGTATCTACCTATGTTACATCAGCATTTTTGTGGGACCAATATACATGATACTAGCTATGATACTAGCACTATGGCTAGCCTTACAGAGTCTTAAGCTGTACGCGGGTGATGGGAATGTACACGTGTCGCCGATCTTGACGAAGCATCTTTAGAGCATGTGCAATGATTGATAAGACTATTTTATCTTAGCGTTGCCACGTAACTTAGATATAACAACAAAATATGATGTACAATGGTTTATTTTCAGTTTTATCTCTAGTAATTAGATATCCTAAATTTGTGATGAGAGACATTGTGCTAAGAGATCATTTCTTAATTAAGAGATGGCAAACCCTTCTTTCAACATTCTCTCTCCTTCACATCAGCATTTATCCTACGTGGTACTGCTAAGATATCACCATTATACATGTCCTTACAATCTCAGAAAGGTTCATCTTACGTTGGCAAATGTCATGTTTACATTCTGGGACATCCTTCCCAACTATATATACACAGCCTGTACGCCTATGGATTTTTTTGAGCATCTCCTATGGATTTTTTTCCTTCTGTTTTTCAGACGAAGGCCCAAGCAGTTCAACACTTCAATGTTCGTATATGCTCTAATGGGCTGGCCAAGTGGAGGCCCAATCACAAAAGGACGATTTTCCTTGTTCCTCTGACGACAACCGGCTCTCCTCTCCTCGGATCCCCAAAATTCGATCCCAATTCCGTTCGATTCCGTCGGTAGCAAGGAACCCTAGCCCACCCTCCCTCACCAACGAATCCTTCCGAATTGCTGCGCAGATGTCGAACCCTAACCTCCCGCCTCCGCCGCCCGGCTCGTCGTCATCCGCGGCTCCGGCGGGGGCGAGCTACTTCCCGCTCCCCTTCCACCTGCAGCAGCAGCAGCAGCAGCCGGTGGTGCCGACCTACCAGTACCAGCAGTACCAGCAGCTGCAGCAGGCGCAGCAGCTCTTCCAGCGGGACGCGCAGACCATCACCCCCGAGGCGCTCGAGAGCGTCAAGGCCGCCCTCGCCACCAGCGACGTCCTCGACCCCTCCGCCGCCAGGGCCAACGCCTCCTCCTCCGACGCCGCCGCCAAGAAGAAGGCCGTCCCGCGCCGCGCCGCAGGGCAGTCCTGGGAGGATCCCACCCTCACCGAGTGGCCCGAGAGTACGTCCTCGGTCCGACCGCTGCCTTTCGTCAGAACGCCAGTTTTGCTCATTCCGTGCGCGATTATTTTGCAGATGACTTCAGGTTGTTCTGCGGAGATCTAGGGAACGAAGTTAATGACGATGTTCTCTCCAAAGCCTTCTCGAGGTTTCCCTCCTTCAACATGGCAAAGGCAAGTAAATTCCCGAGTTCCCTTAAATTGCTATCAGTGTTTCTCTACCGTTCAGTGTTTACAATCTCTTGATATCTTCAGAGGTTTTTGTGACACTACCTTTCTAAATAACGCACAAGTTCAATATCACGACAATATTTTGCTTCACACAAGTTCTACATTTCTCTGTCCCAAATACCTAAAAAGATATTGTTGGTCAAGCGTACAAGTTCTCAATCCAGTTTATCTGCGCTAGCAATAGTTTGAGAAATAATTATTATTTCTTGAATGTCTTCTCTTTTAATTCTGAACTGACTGAAAGTATGTCTTTAACAAAATAGTCTGGATAACTGGACAGTTTCTAATACACTTCCTAGTAGTTCAGCTAGGTGCATAGGTCTGATATGAATCTGGATAGCAAAAGTTGAACAAGACTTCTGATGCACCGAGCAACCTGCAAAATTCGTCTACTCGCTACTTGTGGTCCAGCCAGAATAAGTGGGTAATTCAGTACTTGTATTCAACAAAGGATTTAGGCAAGATGTGGACAATTGGTCACCCCCCCTATTGTTTATTTTTTTTAGAGAAAAAGGGGCATGCCCCCGGTTCCAATATATTGAAACCAAACATCTCAGTCTTACAGCATTTTCCAGCAGTTTAAAACCTTACACATCAAACTCCTCGCAGGGGAACCATACTTATTACAACTCCAGACAACACACGCGAGAGCCAAACACATAGAACTAAACCACCAGAAGAACACAGGCAAAGTCACTGCCTCCCCATGACCTGAAAACAAGCTCCATCTCCCACCAGGACCAGGTCGTTTGCATCCAGAGTTCTTGCCAAATCTTCCGCAGTCATTAGCATTGGGCCCATTCCCCTCGCATTGTTTCTGTCACAAACCTCCAGAGTAGTTCTTGCCTTCTTCTGTGGAATCACCCGAGATCCCGCCACAATATCATTGGTGGCAATCCGGCCACTCCTTCCAACCTGTTCATCAGGCCAATCAACCCTTCTTTTTCCTCCTCTTTCAACAGGATTTTCCACTGAGCACAGTTGTTTAGCAAGCGTCTCCACAAAACCTGCATGCCAAACCATTGTACCCGATTGAAAACATGGTCATTTCTGGTAATCCGAGATAGCCCTCAAAACAGCAAGCAAAAATCATATTGCATTTTTTATATTTCTTTCTATTAGCCCACAAAGCAGCAACATCATGTACATTTGAGATATTCAAATTTAAACCCAGAAAGCACCTAAAACCCTTTCCCACAAGTTAGCAGCAACAACACAATCAAAAAACAAATGTTGACATGACTCAATTTCATTGCAAAACACACAAGTCAGATCATCAACATTCTGTCTTTTGACCAAATTATCTCTAGTGAGAAGCTTATTATGGGAAAGCAACCAAAGGAAGAAATGAATTTTTGGGGGCACTTTTATTTTCCAAACACAGTGAATATCAATGGTTTGGATCCCACCAAAATTAACCACAGCATATAAGGACTTAACACTATAAACCCCATTTGTTGCCCATTTCCAAATCAAACAATCTTTAGAATCATTTAAACAGAGAGTTTGTGCAATTTGCTGAATCTCCATCCATTGCAACATAAGCTTGTGGTCAAAACACCTTCTAAAAGTCATTTTCAGAGAAGTACCATCCCACAGATCAGCAATAGTCTTATTTTGCTCATTAAGCAGGAAATAAACTTCCCGGAATTGAATAGCTAGAGAGCAAGACCCAAACCAGTGGTCTTCCCAGAACTTAATAGTTCTACCATTACCAACTTTCCACATATAACCCATCTTAGCAGCCTTGGCAGCCCAAAGCACCCCTTTCCAAAAAGGGAGGCCCCATGATCGTAACAAGAGAAAATATTAGGGTTATTCACCTCATATTTGCTATCTACTATCTCGTTTCCGGATTTTGTTATCATCCAGGTGATATCTTTTAATCCAGGAAGCTAAGAGGCAAATATTCATCTCTCGATAAGTCGTGGATACCCAAACCTCCATACTCCTTTTTCCTAGTGACCAAACCCCAATTAGCTAGGTGGTACTTATGGTGCCCCTCATAATTATCCCACGATACAGTGAGCCATCCGAGAATTAATCGCAGTAATAGCCCATTTGGGGAATTTAATCACACTAAGCGGATAAATTGGAATACTCGGCCAACACACTTCTAACCAGCTTCTAGCTTAGCAAGCATGATTAAGAAGTTTGCCTCTCCAACCAAGCAGCTTTCTTAATAATTTTATCCACAACAAGGTTGAATATCTTCTTTTTAAGCTTACGATAATGCGGAGGTACCCCTAAATACCGTAAGGGGAACTCACCCAACTTACAACTCAAAGTTTGAGCAAAAAGTTGTGCATCACCATCAAGAACATTAATAGGAACCGGATCACACTTATGAAAGTTGATTCTCATCCCGTACATATGTTCAAAACAAGCTAAAATCCACTTTAGATTAATGGCGGAAGACAAACTTTTTTCAAGGAAGAGTAGAGTATCATCGACATATTGCATACCGATGATGCCCCCTCCCCATGCCTTGCATAAGGCCAGCAATCCTTCCACCGTAAGCAGCTTTATATAAAATTTTAGTAAAAACATCAGCCATAAAGTTGAAAAGAATGGGTGATATAGGATCACCTTGTCTAACACCCCTGCTAGTAAGGAAAAAATTGCTATTGCAATCATTAATCCTAACCCCAACAGAACCATTATACAGCAGACCCTCAATAATCCTCATCCACTTGGGGCTAAAGCCCCTCAACCTCATGACTCTAAGCAAAAAATCTCTATCAACCCTATCATAAGCCTTTTCATAGTCTAGTTTAAAAATAAAACCAGTATTTCCACTATGAACAGCATCATGAATAACTTCATGGGCAGAGACCACACTCTCAAGAATAAATCTTCCCTTAATAAAAGCAGTCTGATTAGGAGAAATGAGTTTCTCACTCACCACACCTAGCCTATTGGTAGCACATTTAGAGAAAATTTTGAAACTACAATTAGTCAAAGCAATAGGTCGAAATTTCTGTATAGTTACAGCATCAACTTCCTTAGGAATCAAAGTCAACAGGGAGAAATTTAGCCTAAAAAGGTCAAGATTTCCCTCATTCCAATCCTTAACCATATCCATGAAATCAGCTCTAATGAGCTCCCGTAAATGTTGATAAAATAAGAAAGAGAAACCATCGGGCCAGGAGCACCTTCAAGCATAAGAGCCAAAAATAGCATCCTTTATCTCTTTCTCGCAAAAGGTGCATCAAGCATATCATTATGATTCCGTGACACCATATCATCCGGGTCCCGGAAATCATCAACTATATCAACATCAAGACAAGGCTCTTTACAAAACAAATTCTTATAGTACTTAACAGCAATATCCAAGCATACCTTTGTTATCCTCCACCATACCTTCATCACCTTGCAACCGACGTGATTTGTTTCTTTCTTCTTCTTTGATTAGCTACAGAATGAAAGTAAGAAGTGTTACGATCACCTTCCAAGATATACCTTTCCCTGGATCTCTGTCTAGCTTTAATCTCCTCATTAGTCCAAATTTTAGTGAGCTCAACAGAAATATCTTTCATCCTTTTCTTAGATACAGGAGAAAGACACTGAGTTTCAGCAATGATATCAAGCAGATCATATTCAAGCAACTAATTTTTGTTTGTTCTTCCTTTGAGCAGATTCAATATTAGCAGCCCAACCTTTCAAACCTTTTCTAGTATTCCTAATTTTAAAGTTCCATCTCGTCAATAGGTTTAATGAGATGACAAGGGGCTTGCCAAAATTTGGCAACCACCTGATCAAAACCCTCAATGTTAAGCCACCACTTCTCAAATCTAAATTGCTTAGAAACAGGAACTTTCAAAGCCCCAGTATCCACAACCAAAGGAGTATGATCACTCCCAATTCTAGCTTTTGAAGATAAGCTACTAGCAGGGAAGAGAGCATCCCAACAAGTAGTCACAAAAACTCTATCAAGCAAAGCCATAACCAGATTATCCTGATTATTTGCCCAAGAAAATTGCCTACTAGGGTTTTTAATTTCCATCAAACTAAATTTATTAACCCAATCATTAAAGAGATTGGCCCAGTGTTGGTTGATGTTTCCAGTGTTTTTCTCACACTTTTCTCTAATGAGATTGAAATCACCCCCAACCAGGGTAGGACCATTCCAACAAGCCATAACATTATGCAACTCATTGATAAAGTCTAATTTGTGTTCCTCATAAGCAGACCCATACACAGCAATCACTCTCCAAATGGCATTATCTTTTTTAGATTTAATCTGAACAGACACACAGTAAGAAAGAATCTCCCATTTAATAACATCAAACAAATCAAAATTAACACCAACAAGGATCCCACCAGCAGTCTTCACAGCAGGCAACCAGTTCCAGGTAAATTTCTCTCCTGGATCTAATTGCTTAACCTATTGTTTATTTTCATATTCGGGATCCTGACAGATATAATAGCCGTGAGCTTGCTAGATCTGAGATGACCCCTGAACCAGGGAAAAGTGCCTTTCAGATGAACTCGTGCCTGGCCTTGAGAAGATATTCTATACAAACCGTTATCGAAACCACGGAAGCTAGGACAGATGTGCCCAAACTTTCACCCACGCATTTAAGAACCATATCAGTTCCGACATTATTTTGCTTTGAATAAGCTGTTGTATGAAAGCAGTAATGCCAAAATACTATACTTTGGAGAAAATCCCTTCCAAAGTAAAAACTATGTCTATGTATGCGACCAAACTTTGTCTGTTTTTGCGACTGATATACAGATACATGAATGACTGTTCAAATGAAATTGATACCATTGGTTTTCGTTTCTCAAAATTGCTGTTGAAAACCTTACAATGTTCAAAATACACTTATCCGTGTATCACAAACACAGGTAGTAATTGGAGTAAAATTGCTAATATTGTACAGAATAAAGCTTCTCAGTTTCATAGTTTTGGTATAACATGATTCCTCGCCTATATAGCTTAAGGCCTATAGTAGTTCGGTTGTACTGTTTAAATTCCGCGTGGCTAAGACAGATGTTGAGTTATATGCAGCTGGTTTATGCTGTTTCTTATCTGCAGACTCTGGCTTACACTTGATGTTAAATAACCATAACATTGTACCCTGTTTTTAGGTTGTCAGAGATAAGAGGACTGGCAAAACTAAAGGTTATGGATTTGTGAGCTTTTCAAACCCTACAGACCTGGCTGGAGCCATAAAAGAAATGAATGGTTTGCATTTCCATTGAATTTTATTGACAAAGTTTCCACTCCTCAACAAGCTCTGTTTACTCGTATCTTATTATGTTTGAACTCACTTCTTTCAGGAAAGTATGTTGGAAACCGCCCGATTAAATTGCGTAAGAGCAATTGGAAGGAAAGGACAGATGTTGAGGCTCTACAAAGGCAAAAGGTTTATACCTTGTTTCCTTTTTTGAAGCCAAGTTCGTGTTTCTCTCCTTGTCTGCTCTAACTTTTTTTATATGCCCCATCTTTCAGAACCACATTCAGAAGAAGCCTAAAACAGCCAAGAAGGGCATTCTTCACAAGTAAAGCTCTATTGAGGCAGACCAGGGTGGCCCCTGTAGAAAAAAGGCTGTAAGTCCTTTTCCAGATTACATGATAGCTTTTGATAAAAAAAAAACATTGATTCACTCCGTAGTTGTTTCTCAAACCCAGCCAGACAGTTGTTATAGAATGATTGTGGCTTTGTGACAGGCCTTCTAATAGAAAATACAAAGAAATGGAAGCAGTAGCAAGGACTTTGATCTTTATATTTTATTATTTTTGTAATGTCTAGTTTTTTGCTTATAGACGAATTCAGATTGTTCTGCTTGGTTTGAATGTATTCGAATGAACTCGGTTTGTCTTATATTTTCCATTTTCCTTTTCTTAAGGCTGTGTTTCATCTTTTTGGAATGACCACGAATATCCTCACAACTATAAGTTGGTGCGGGGTTTTCATGGCCTATGAATGGATAACTCGATTTGTTTGATGGATTGAATCCAAGAACAACGCACACCAATGCAACATCCTTTGATGAAAAAACTACATGCTTGATTTAGCGCCATGATAAGAAACTTCCAATCCTACGGTGGCTCAGGAGCTAGGGGAGACAAAACCTACATGTCTCTTCTCTGACCCTAGAAATAGACAGGAGATCACCTTTAATACTTCCCTCCTCCAGCTTCTAGTGAATAATGCTCGCTTGTTACAAAAGCCCACTTGGGTGGTTGATGCAGCCGTGGTGTTCCGTCTGCATGAGGCAGTACAACTGACACACCTTTCATCTGTCCGATCTCTGACGTTCATGATGCCTGCCTTTCCAAACCAAGAACACAGAGTGTAGAGTTATCAGGTTGCGGCCAATTTTGTGAAGTTTAGATGGTAACTCAGTTACTCAAATAGGAGAAGATTCGCTCCCCCCTGTAGGTGCAATTTCCTGACTTGCTCTTGTGAGTGGACAGACCTGAACACTGTCAGCCTTGCTTGGAGTGGCATGGCTATGTCCTCATAGCAATTAACATATAATCAAACCCCGAACTCAACCATTATCAGTTGTGGTAATACAGTGCACCATTTTTAGACCCAGATGACATTCATCCATTTTGTAGAGCAGACTGAAGAGTGGTTGATTGTGAGTCTGCTTACTTTGATTAATTGGTTTTGGCTGGCATGTACTTGTATTCTGTCTATAATAAATATATATGTTAGTTTCTCTTGTCTCGTTGTCACTAGGCCGGAAGCCCTATCACTGAATGACTAAAACCTATCCGTACCACAGATTTGGTGAGTGTCTTCACTCGGATTCGTACTCACTAGTATTTTAAGTTAATGAGAATGACCGGAGGGTCAGATGGTTAGCTTGAGTTGGTGGCTACCCCGCAACCTGGGTTCGAATCTCCTCGAACACGGATTTGTGGCTCACTTAGCTTCTTCTATAAGAATATGCCCTGGGTGCTAGTGCCCATGGGTCTCCTTTTTTTTAGTATTTTAAGTTAACCAACACAAGCGATCTGTTACTTTATTATATGTAGGGTCATGTGTTGGTGGCTCTTTTCCTTTGTAGACCCAAAACCTTATTATTACAGTGCGTGCAAGCTGCTTATCTGAAGTATTGTACAACTTGCACTTACCTCTGCAAATTGTTGATGGATGGCTTGTGTCATGCAGTGCTGCCTTTGGAGTTTGGATGAAGGACATCTAAAAGATACACTGGCTAGTCACTCTTACATCTTATGTCACTGCTCAAGGTGCACGAGGTTGATATACCTGTTGAATTGTCACAGCTTACTAAGCATTGTTCTCTCTGATGACAAATAGATGTTACATTTGCGAGAGTTACATGTTAGCCTTGTTGTGCATGGCATTTTGCATCCTTGACTCTTAACGTTGTATGTACAATCAGCTTTGTTTTGATATAACGCTGTCGTCATTGTATTGCAAGTTAGAGATGTTTTTAGGAACTGTGCATTATTTTTGAAAGAATTTTCAGTAATTATCCAAGACTTACTGTTCAAACCTCTGACCAACCAAAGCATGTAAAGTACAGTGCAAGATCATATATGATTGTTATTGTCTTCTTAGATATGTGAGCATGTCTCACTTGTGCTCGCCCATGCCCTGGAGTCAGAATGGGGCTGGTCCTGTTGCGAAATCCGTGTTAGTTTACTGCCTGTCGGGTTTCTCGTGCTCCTGGATAAATCAAGTTTAATTTACTTTTGTTTGAGTTGAGCTGATGAACCCGTCAAATCAAGTGCCATAGAAGTCTCTGGTAGACTGCTGCCACTGATGCGTAGCACAGCCTCTCAGATTATCTGGAGTTAGTGATGTCCTTTCGGTAGTTTGCTCGCTATTACTGTACTTTGCGCTCTATCTGGCTGTCATTTGCTCAGATCAGTTTTCTTAGGTATTTACGACCATGTGTCTCCCATGTTGTTCCTCCTGTGCATGGAGGTCCTCAACGCTGCTTTGCGCCGTGCTGAAGCCCTTGGAGTGCTCTCTCCACTTCCTTGCCAAGGTGTGCGGTTCCGGACTTCCACGTACGCCGACGACGTTGTCATCTTTGTCGCGCTTGAGGCCCGCGACCTGAGCTTCCTCCGCCTGCTCTTGGAGTCCTTCGGTGGTGCCACCGGCCTACGCACGAACCTCGACAAGTGCTCCATCTTGCCGATCCGATGCTCTGATGTCCACCTTGCCGCGGCGGCCCTGCACTTCCCCTGCGGCATCAAGCCTTTCCCATGCACTTACTTGGGACTTCTGTTGTCATACAAGAGGTTGCCGAGGGCCTCCTTGCAGCCCATCGTCGACACCATCTGTCGCCGGCTCGCACCTGGGAATGCGGCCTTCTACACCTCTGCTGGGCGCCTCGTTCTGATCAAGTCCGTGATCACCTCCATCCCGATCTACCTCTCCATTGCGATGGAGCTGCCCGCTTGGCTCCTGCATTTCTTGGAGAAGCGTATCCGCACCTTTTTCTGGAAGGGATCGGAGGTGGTCTCGGGCGGGCACTGCCTTGTGGCCTGGGATCAGGTTTGTCGATCGGTGGAGTATGGAGGGCTAGGGGTGCTGAACCTCAAGCTTCTTGGGTTTGCCCTGCGCGCTCGTTGGCTGTGGCTGCGAAGGATGCGACGAGGCTGCTGGACTGACCTCCCTCTCCAGGTTGAGCCGGAGGTCTAGGATCTCTTCGACGCGTCCACCCGCGTCGTTCTCGGGGACGGGCGCACAACACTCTTCTGGACTGATCCATGGCTCGATGGCACTCCCCTTAGGGCCTCCGCGCCTGCGCTCTTCGCTGCCGTGTCCTCTGTCTCCCAGCACTCCAGGACAGTTGAATCCGCACTGCTGAATCGGCAGTGGATCCGAGACATCACTGGCCCCCTGAGTGTCCCAGTGCTCACGCAGTTCCTTCATCTTGTGGATGCGCTACAGCTCGTCGTCCTCGCCCCTGGCACCCCTGACCGAGTTGAGTGGAAGTGGAGCTCGACGGCTGAGTACTCCGCGAGCACGGCCTACAAGGCTTTCTTCCTCGGGCTGGAATTCTTCCCCTGCGGCAAGACCATTTGGAAGACATGGGCCCCAGCCAAGTGCAAGATCCACATCTGGCTTGCAATGCAACGGCGCATTTGGATGGCGGATCGCATGTTGCGGCATGGTATGCAATCCCACTCCAATTGCCCTCTTTGTGAGCAGGCCCCTGAGACGGCGGATCATCTCGCCCTCGGTTGTGTCCTCGCTAGGGAGGTCTGGCATGCCACGCTCCAGCGTGCAACTTATCGCACCTGACGCCCTTGGCCAGTGACATGCTCATCGAGTGGTGGCCCAACTCCAGGCGGCGCGTCCCGCAGTAGCTGAGGAAAGTGTTTGACTCCCTTGTCCTCCTCATGGTATGGACACTCTGGAAGGAGAGGAACAACCGCGTCTTCGAGCGTTCAGCGGAAACTGCTCAAGGTATCTGCAAGCGCATCACCGAAGAAGTGGAGCTTTGGAAGCTATCGGGTGCAGTAGGGCTGGGCAACATTTGGAGATAGGGCTCCACTTCCTTTTTCGGGCGTTGTACTCTCTTGGCATGCTCATGGTCGCCCTACTATTCTAGCACGTCTTGTACCCGCATTCCCTCTAGAATGCCGGAACCGCTGTAGGCTGCTTCTTTTTCTTCTAATGCAATGACACACAAAGCTTTTGCGTGTTCGCAAAAAAAAAGCCTATTTATAAAGCTAGCTATTTTGAAATAGAGAGGCGCCCATGGTGTAAGAAAAGATAGAAGATATGACGGAACTTGCCGCAGAATCCTAATCCACAGCTTTGTCCTCTTAGTTTGAATTTCCACACTAAAGAAAGGCCTTTGTTTTTTTATATATATAGATGAATCAACTCGATGAAACATCTAATCCCACCATGCTTCTAGCTAGCCTTAGATTGATACAGCCTGATTGTTTGGGCTAAAGAGAGAAGATATGATGAACTTGGTGCAGAATCCTAAAGCGTAGCTTTGTTCTTATAGTTTGAAATTCCTACACTAAAAAAAGTCCCTGTGTTCTTATTCTATAGATGAATCTAACTCCTCAATCTAACTCGATGAAACATCTAATCCCACCATGCTTCTAGCTAGCCTTAGATGAACTCTTCTCTCCAACCGTCTTGATTGGATTTGTAGTATTTTTTCGAAAATGGGCACTTTATTACTTGCGCAATAGACCCGGCCTCTGCATAACTAAGATGCACACAGCCGCACACAAATTCGTTACAAAACCAGAAAGGTGTTCAAATGGATAAAAAAAAGTACAAAAAACAGAAACAAATTCTAGGTAGGAGGATCTAGCCGAAGGTCACGCTGCCACCCATGTTGGAAAAAAATATCCCTCGCCGTATCCTCCAACCGTGAAGACACCTCCGTAAAGAGGTCCCGGTGCTCGGCACGCTGCAACGGTATCCATGAGCGGAGCAAAGCCGTGCATCTGTAGATGACCTGCAAAAAAGAAGAAGAAACATTATTGAAAATCTTGTCATTTCTACATAGCCATAGCGACCAGATAATTGCAATCGCTCCCATCCTAATAAGACGTTTAACCCTAACATCCACACCATTGAGCCAGTTGCCAAATAAATTGACAACACTACGTGGTGGGTATAAGGTAGACCCTATTTGGACAGCTGACCATATAGACCTAGCTAACTTACATTGGAAGAATAAGTGGTTAATTGTCTCGTCTTGATGACAGAAGACACACTTTTTACTTCCATGCCAGTTGCGTTTGGCAAGATTATCTTTAGTAAGGATTACCCCCCGACGAAGATACCATGCAAACATTTTTGTTCTCAGCGGTATTTTCATCTTCCAAATCTTTGAATTATTATCGACCGGGAGTTCTGGCTGAATTAAAGCATTGTACATGGAAGCCACTGAGAATGTACCATTCCCGGTAAGGTTCCACCGAAATTCATCCGGTCCCTGCGTCAGTTGAACTAACTCAAGACGCTGTAACAATTCCTGCCACGAGGTTTGTCTGAGACCGATGAGACTTCTTCTGAAATCCACATTTGGTGGGAAGTCTTCCAACACCTTAGCGATAGTATCGCTTTTGTGGCGCACTATATTGTACAATGTCGGATACTGTTCTCGGAGCGTGGTGTTACCCAACCATATATCCTCCCAGAAACGAATTTCCGATCCATCCTTAATAGAGAAAGAGCCATATGGAAAGAAAAACTTCTTTGTTTCCATAAGACCAGCCCAAAAATGTGAATCTCCTGGTTTCCAAATAACCTGAGATAAAGCTTTTGAGCCAATATACTTCCTCTTGAGGAGTGTTTGCCATATGCCCTCTTCGGTAAAGTAGTTTATACAACCATTTACCGAGAAGTGCCCTATTTTTGATCTGGAGGTCTTGAATACCAAGTCCTCCATGATCTTTGGGCCGACACAGCACACTCCATTTAGCCAGCCGATATTTACGCTTCTCGCAGTCCCCTTGCCAGAAGAATCTTGATCGGAAATAATCCAACCGTTTTAAGACTCCTCTGGGAAGTTGGAAGAAAGAAATCATATATAGTACCATATTACTCAGTACCGCATTTATGAGAACTAATCTTCCTCCCAAGGACAGCAATTTGCCTTTCCAACTAGTTAATCTAATCTGAAGTCTTTCCTCAACCAAT
Source organism: Lolium rigidum (assembly GCF_022539505.1). Lineage (NCBI taxonomy): Eukaryota > Viridiplantae > Streptophyta > Magnoliopsida > Poales > Poaceae > Lolium > Lolium rigidum. Next base: position 120,588,361 of record NC_061508.1, read on the forward strand.
TTCCACTCAGCATTGGTAAGTCTCCGATAGTGAATCAGAATTCCCAAGTACCTAATTGGAAATTGACCTTGGCCGCAGCCGAAAAGCTCAGAATACTCTGTAACATGATCTTGGGCCTCACCAAAACAAAACAATTCACTCTTATGGAAATTTATTTTCAGACCAGACAAAAGCTCGAACGCAGAAAGAATTAACTTCAGGTTTCGAGCCTTGTCTATGTCATGATCCATAAAAAGAATTGTATCATCGGCATATTGAAGAATGGATAAACCTCCATCAACCAGGTGAGGAATAACCCCTTCAATCTGGCCCTCAGACTTTGCATGTTCAATCAAGACAGCAAGCATATCAGCCACTATATTAAATAGCACTGGCGATAATGGATCTCCCTGTCTTAGTCCTTTCTTAGTCTGGAAGTATTTGCCCACGTCATCATTGACTTTAATGGCAACACTTCCTCCTGAGATAAAACTATTGATTAACGCACACCACTCACCAGAGAAACCTTTCATTCTGAGAGTTTGTTGCAAAAAGGGCCACTTGACCTTATCATATGCTTTTTCGAAGTCGATCTTTAAAATGACGCCATTCAACTTCTTTCTATGCAATTCATGAACAGTTTCATGGAGGACTACAACCCCATCCAGAATATTCCGTCCTTGCATAAAAGCTGTTTGAGAGGGCCTAATCACATGATCTGCCACCGAATTTAATCGGATCGTGGCAACTTTAGTGAATATTTTAAAGCTCACATTAAGAAGACAAATAGGACGGTATTGTTGAATCCTTTCTGCCTCATTAACCTTGGGCAATAAGATAATTTCACCAAAGTTGAGCCTAAAAAGCTCTAGCTGCCCAGCATGCAGATCCGTAAAAAGAGCTAGCAAATCAGCCTTGATGACATCCCAGAAAGATTGATAAAATTCAGCTGGGAAACCATCAGGGCCAGGGGCTTTATTATGCTCCATTTGGAAGACAGCTTTTCTTACTTCCTCCTCAGAGTAAGGCGAAGTGAGAAAATTATTCTCCGCTTGAGAGACTTGGGGGATATCCTCCGTTCTTGTCTCATCCAACGAGAAATTGCTTTCCTCTGGAGCACCAAAAAGCCCTTTGTAATAACTTGTAGTATATGCGAATGCGGCCATTAAGAACTGAAGACTGGTTGTAAAAAAAAAACTGAAGACTGGAGCAATGAAATCGAGGAACCAGAAGTACTGTCACTGTGAATGCGTGTGTTAAATTGGTTAACAATACATATCCATTACACAAAAAACATTTGATCAAATGCGGGCATCTAAACTGTACTCCTACTATCTGGTATATGCATGCAGAAAAAGTGCACATAGAGGAAAATAAGAATGCTCATGCTGTAACTATTGCAATCCCTATACATATACTTGAGTTGATCATGCATCGATGAGAATGAAGAGGCAAAACGTATGTTATCGTCGAAAAAATTATGGGTGGACGAAAGCAATTAACTAATAATCCAAGGAAAGCTGGCGCTGGAGCTTCTTGCTGCTGTTCCTTCGCTCCGGCTGCGACAAGCTAAGGAAGCCGGATGCCCTCCTGCTGCTGGTGCTCTTGGCGCTGCTGCAGCAGCTGGCGGGTGATCCGGACTGCGAGGGGGACTCCTCGAGCCAGCTCCCCTGGCTGTGCGGGGTCGGGCAGTCGTCGGCCTCCTCCTCGACGACGACACCGCCGTCGCGCTTGTCGTCGGCGGTGTAGGCGTCAAACTTCTTGTCGTGGCGGTAGTCGGCGTTGGGTGAGCAGAGGCAGACGAAGGCGGGGCTGTCGGAGTAGTGCGGCGAGGCGGAGGCGAAGGACCAGGTGCCGCGTGATCCGCGGGAGGAGCCGGACGACGCCGAAGAGACGGGTGAGGCGGAGGCGGTCGGGCTGACCACGCCGTGGTGATCGGCGGCGTGGGAGAAGGGGAAGGATCGGACGCCGACAGCGGCGCGGTGGCGCGCGTCCCTGAGGCGGTCGGCGTCGGTGAGGAGGCTGACGACGCTGTCGGCCCGGCGCTGCATGGAGGCGCCCCAGTCGAAGCCCTTGTCGTCGATGTAGGTGAAGCCGCGGAGGTCGCGCAGCGCCTTCATGGTGGGGAGGAAGTCCCTGGGCAGCTCCTCGGGGCCGTGGGTGAGGAGGAACTCGAGGACGACCAGCGCCTTGTACACGGGCCGCCACTCCTTCCAGTCGTGGACGCTGCCGAGGCGGCGGTGCAGCACGTTGGCGATCCGCCAGTAGTCGTCGATGTCGAAGGCGGCGTCGGCGATGCACGCCAGCGTCTTGGCGTCCGGCACGCAGGGGTCGCCGTTGGTCGCCTCCTGCACCAGCCTACGTGTGTACGCAAATCCATCCACGGTTAACCCAAGCATCGTGAGCTACAACACGCGTTACATCCAGATGCAATGCCAAAGAACAAACGTACAGCTCCGCCGGCGTGATGTCGCCGAGGGCGAGCCTGGCCTGCTTGTACTTGTCCTGGAGGTACCCGGACGCCTGACGCCCCAGCCTCGTCGAGAACAATGCTGCCATGGCTCGCGCGCTCGCCGGCTGCCTGCGTGCCTCGATCACCTGACACACGGGACGATCGACTCCTTGATAAATTACTAGCCAGTTAATTACTAGAGAGAGACAGAGAAATGGAGGAACAGTTACTGGAGAGAAATGGATGAACATTAATTAGAGATTGCAATGGATGGTGGAGAGAAACAAGCGGCGCAAGGAGGCGTGGCTCGCCATTCTCGCGGCCGGCCTTGCTGCCCAACCCTCCATATATATGTCGATCAGATGCATTTGCATGCATGCCATATTGCAGCATACTAACATCGTGATCATGTTAAACTACATATATACAATCTTCTTCTTTATCCAAAAAATATACAATCTTCTTTCTAAAACATAAGGAGTATTTTGACTGTCTAAATTCATACTTTGACTATTATTTTTTCACATAATGGTTATGAATTTTAATCACAGGGAAGTACTTTTAGGTACGAACGTCTGTGTCTGAAATTTTCTTTTGTCTCGATCGCTTCAGAGAAGTGCAACCGATGTCAGAAAAGTGCAACCAGAAACGAGTTGCGCTTTTCTTTTTTACATTGTGGTTACACTTTTTTTTTGGTGACTAAGACATAAAAGAAGTCCCAGTTGAGCGTGTCATAGCAAAATGGTATATATATTGAAAGCTTTAGAAGTAGTCCCTTACAAGGGTCAGATCCTCACTGGCACGCACCTCTTGCCGCACAAATAGACGACCAGCAACACAGGGGCAAAGAGAACACAACTCTTACAAGGAAATATGGGATCCTTTGATTCATAGAATTTATGTAGGAAGTGTCTTTAATTAATAGGAATATATCCCATAGATACTAATCCATCTTATAGTGTAAATTTTATAGAAAAAACATTAGCTCATACCTTATGGAAAATTTCTTTGTTACAATCGAATATACTTCATCTTCTCATAGAACTCAAGTAGACATGACATATCAATTATATGTTTTTTCTATTCCTATAATTTTTCTGCAGCGGAAAAGCAAACACAAGCACACGCACAAGTGACACAAAGATTTAAGTGAAAAACCTACTCAATCTGAAAAGGGAAAACCATGAGTTTGAATCAGCTGGTTCATGCAAACTTCACTATGAGCAACCTGGATACATAGTGTTCTCTAAAACAACTAGAGATTACAACACACTTCACCTCGTTGCCCACCGGCAACAACAACATCCACAAGAGGTAAGATACAACAAAGTAGAGATATCACAGATTCTATCCTCTTCGGTAATTAGCAAACTGCTCTTAAACCGCATATCCAATCAACACCAAACTTGGTAGACAAGCACACATATGAGTTCACAACATACTGACCGAAAATCAGCTTAATTGGACATTGTTTGCCTGCCCAAACTGCTCGTCTCTCAAAACATCTCTGTGCTAAAACTGCGGCGGTCTGAACTGATTTCACCACTCTCAAATCTGATTCTCCACTGATCCAAATCTTAATCCAGCTATCTAGATCGAAATCATATTTCCTTCTTCTTCCTCTCCTCTCACTTGGTTGGTGTTCTAGTGTGCTCTCTCATCCTCTCACGACAGCATCCATGTTTTGGCTTGCTCTACCTTTCTCACACTTAACCACAAGGTGGCTAGGGATTTTTCCGTATGTACCTCTTATGTAGCTCTCAAGGAGACATCACAACCGTTAGATACAAATCTTGATCAACGGTTGATAAATGTTGGGCTGCCCACCATGTGTAGGGACATGGCCCAACAATCCCCCCCCCCCACATCAGTCATCTCTTCCTCAATATTTGGAAGCTTCTTAGACCCGATCAGCTTCCTCAATCTCGATCTCTTTAGATCCTATCAATGGCTTCCACTACAACATTAAAGAGTGATAAACCGGTTAGCCAAACTAGGCAGCCGACGAGAAATATGATCAAGGGCGAATCGCCAAGATTGTATTATGTGAAACTAGGATTACAGGTTGTTTCGTCTGGCTGAAACTGTCCCTCCTCGGTGGCTCCTCATAGCCCTTATATAGTGAGCTAGGTCTCAGAGTCCACCCCACCTCTAGGTCATGTTACATCATAAGTAGGTTCATCCGATATGGGCTTAGCTTTCCTAACTTACATGACATTATTATCGTCTGCTTCGTATGGATTTTTCCATGGACCTTCCCCTATTCCCATAGGCGGACCCAAGAAAATTTTAAAGCCTGGGCAAACAAATTTAGTGTGTCAATTTTTTTATCAAATACACACGAAATTATGGTGAAAATAGGCTTGTACCAGGAACGCCAATGTTGAGAACACGATATGGCATTTCCATGTCACAGAGAGCCCTGTAAATCGGTTAGAAAGGAGAAAATGGCACTTTATGCTGAAAAATGCGTTCGTTTCTAGTCGGTCCAGAAGATAGCTGCCGCTAGAAACCACCACACATGGTTATTTTTATCGCCTCCTGGTTTCAGAAAGAGTTCCATAAATTCATCTCTATTACCAGGACTATGCTGCTTGACAAAAGTTTCGCAAACCACACATAAAAGCTGCCACAGGGCACCTGAAGATGATGTGATCCACATCTTCTACCACACAAGCACATAGAACACTCCCAAGGCCAACCTCTAATAGCAGTTGGGAGGGCGCATCCACATGATTATTATTATTGTTTCAGCCCTTTATACTATCTGCTAGCCTGACATGGATTTTCCATAGCTCTAGCCTAAACAATCAATCTTGCTACTATATGTACGCAAGAATTTGAATCCGATAAAATGCCATCGCACACTGTATATGTCCAACCGATGGGCGCATACATGGAGGGAGAGGATTATGTGAACTGTAGAAACGACTTGCAGCAGTCAAATGCCCTTGCACCGTGGGACAAGGACCTAGGATGGACAGCAGATCATACGCCAAAATGGAACTTAGCTTAGTCTCATACGGAGCAACCAAACTGGCGCCTCAATCCACCACAAACTCACGAACCAAAGCCTCGCCGCGCAGGGGAGTTTAGTCCGCGAACATTCCACACAAGAAAGAGATAAGAAAGGCTAAACATGGCAAGAGGCCTGCACGTTTACTGAACCACCAGATTATGAAGTTTACAACTACGAGCTAGTCATCATTGCATAAACAGTGATGTACTAGAAAAAGTCCAACAGAGATCCAGTATCCACCCACAACTTTAACTTACAACGCAGCATTCCCCGTCAAGAGGGCAACTACCCGTACAAAATCCTCACTTTTACTTCACCATGGTGGACGTTGCAAATTGATTTTTCATACTCGCCACGGTCGAAGGCAAGATCACCTTGGAAGGAGACGGGATCATGCTGAGGATCAGTCGCGACATGAAGGCTCAACTTGATTACCAATAGAGGATCTAAGTATACTGGAACAGCTGCCCAAGGCCGCAATAGTGGGAGTTTGCCACCAATAACCTTTATTTTGTTCCCTTCCTCGCGGTAAAAGAGCATGACATTCTTGTCACCGTAGTGTTGGTGGTGTGCAGTGATTTCGCCATATACATAGTAGACAGTGTCACCTGTGCTAGAGCCGCCGCCACCAGCAGCAGCAGCTATGAGATGGAGGCAGACAAACACATTTGCCTGTATAGCTTGGTTGAGAGGCACAAAAGTCAGATCTATTTTGCGGAGGTGTTCTGTCGGGATGGTGCGGGTTATAACTCTGTTACATGCGTACGGGTCCACTGTAAAATTGAAGTTGGCCACTTCAATTTTGTTATCATCTTCTGGGATTTCAACTCTAACTCGAAAGCCATCCTCGATGGCTAAACCTTTTGCCCAGATTATCATATTTCCCTGCGTATGTATATATTGTCAACGGGGTAAAACGATTCAAAAGGAGATAGAGAAAACAAAAGGTAAATTTAGAGTGCGAATACGTGTGATTAAATAGACAATACCTGAGAATCCACATGACCATACTGTTGGCCTTTCGGCGAGGAGAAGTAGTAGACAGAACGGTCGTTGAAGCAAGCGAAGGTGCCCGTGAAGGGGAAGTGGGGGCGCACAGACAACAGCTCCACCAGGTAGCGAGAAAAACAGTAAGCATCCTCTACATCAGAGTTGTCTCCATCATAGGCATTCCTGATACACGGCGGAGGCAAGTCATCTTCTTCATCGTCGTAGCCCTCATAGTCGCTGAGGTCATCATCGTCGCTGCCATGGAGGTACCTGCCATAGAGTTCATCGTCGCTGCCATGGAGTTCATCGTCGCCGCCATGGAGGTCATCGTCAGCCAGTTGCTGGTTGTAATCATCATAATCGGCAGCAGCAGATTCTTTTTCTCCCGTTCTCTCGTCAGCAGTATTGACAGCTTCTCTTTCCGCCCCCAAGAAAAGGCGTCGAACAACGACGAGAGCGTAATGAACAATTCTAACGGGCTCAGAGATGCAGGCCTGTTTCAGTAGAGGATCGAGAAGTGTACGTAGATAATTAAGAAATAAAACTATTTGGTCTAGCTACCAGATTTATATAATCAAAAGGGCGGCGGATACGGCTGTCGTAATACCTGCAGATCGCAAAAGATGGTCCAAGAAGATGCTCTTTCGGGCCTCCCTCCGGCGGTAACCCTCCGCGGCATACTTCTGACGGAGTTGGCTAGGTCGGCCGCGGGGGCATTGGCAGGTTATTAAACCCTAGATCGACCTTATAGTGACAAGCGAACTCCCCTCCTGAAACCCTCCGATCAGGCTTTGTTTCAGAAGAGGGGTTTTTGCTCCCCCTCTGTGCACGGTTAAACTTCGAATCGGTTTCTGTATCGTTTCAGAAGAGGGGTTTTTGCTCCCCCTCCGATCAGGCGAAGTTGGAACTCGGACGAGCTGGAAGCGAAGACTGTGGCATCATTGTCGGTTAAATCTGGTGCTGCAGATCGGTTTTCTGAAGGCATCATGGTTGGCTACGTTTGGATACATTCTTTATGGAAGTGCTATGCATGATACAGTTTTGTTTAGCTGACAGGATAATTGTGTTGTACTGATGCAGTGGGTTAAATCTCCGCCTCGAGTCCTTCAGTCAATTGGAAGGAACACTCGAGCAGGGGCAGAGGAATTTGCAATGGATGGTGGAGAGAAACAAGCTGAGCTAGGAGGCGCGGCTTGTCATTCCCCGATCAGCTTTGCTGCTAGTCTGTGTAATTACACTTTTTTTCCAGTTACACATGAATTACACATGAAATTGGGTGACTGAACCAAGAATCAAGTTGGTTAATAAAGCGATACATGGTACTGACTAGACTCTTGAGTCCCATGGACAATAGGACCGGGATGAAACTTCATAACACTACTGAAGGTCAGATAGGCCTCGGAGACAATGGGAACCGACAGAAAACAAAGAAGTTAAGATTTCTTCTTGCAGTTAGATCCGAAACAGTAACTGAGTTATACATGGATAGCAGATTCATTCAAAATTCCAGCATGCTCGGAAATCTAACACCCAGAGATTCATAGCAACAACAGCCACCACCCTGAATGCAAGTATTCGAGCAGTGAATTTATTCAGACACTAGTATTCCGCAATAATACAATCGTCACAGATATCAACAAAATACACTCCTCTCGATTATTGTTATTTACTGGAAACAAGAGAAGCCCATACAGGCAGCAGCAGTACAGATTCTCCATGAGGGATCCACATAGAAGCAGTGTTTTATGCTACACTGGGTGTACAGCAAACAAACAGTCCACTGTACGGTAAAACCCATGATCCAAAAGGAAAAAACCAAGCATGGCTGTCGAAAACTTCCATGTCATCGTGTGAAAATCCATATATTGCACAAACTAATCGAGCTTGACATTTGAATACAGGAGGGTATCCCTGGTAAGCGGCATGTTCATGAGCAAGCAAATCTGCACAATCAGCATAAAAGTGTCATCAGAGATGCATGGAGAGAAAATTAAATCAGTTGGCGAAGACTATTGAGGAAGTATGCTCACCCCAATGAGAGTCGAGATAAGAAGGATGATCCCGGTAGTCCATGCCAAACTCAATCTAACAAGAATAATAGCAGCTATAGAAGCTGAAGCTGTAGCATTAGTCATGCTTGCTTCTGCTAGCCGTCTTGAGATATGCAACGAAGACGGTGCGTCAATGATGGATGCCAAGGATGTTGATGCCTCATTTGTGGATATTACAAGCCCAACAATTTTCCCTATACAGATGAAAGATGTTGAAACAGAAAAATAAATTGTTAAAAGAGTTCCACAAAAAAAACAAGAACAATAGTAAGCAAAAGGTTATGTTTCCAGTCAACAAGTAACGGCACAAAGTAATTTACCGTTATATGCTGCCTGCAACTGATCAAATGCTTTGGTGAGAGCTGTCCGAACTACTTCAGCTCCCTGCTTGACAATTTCCGCAGAACCATATTCACCTTCCAGAGCCTAGATAAACACAACAAATTAGTAACTCTATATCACTAACGTAGATGAGGTTAGATCAAGATTAGCTGGGCAGAGCACGAGTAGGACTGGGTGGTGGTCTGGGAAATAAGACTTCTGGGTCCCTTGAATATTTTTTGTTGTGCACAATTCATAAGAAACAGATACCAGTTTCAAGTTACAGCTAAAGATTTATGTTCACAATTACCTTAATGCCTGTGAAGTGGCACACTATTAACTCTGCAGGGCTCACAATGCCACCTGAGAAATCTTCGTGAACCTGAATACCCCTTTTGATGGTGTTAAGAAGAGAGATCAGGCTGGATGCAAATTCCAAGTCTGCATTCTGAAAAAACATGCAAATGCAGTCAATATATACTCCTCAATTTTACAGTCAATCCTAGACAAGCTAGGACACTAGTTTACAAGAGACAAAAAATGCATCGTGGAAGACAAGTTACTTTTATGCGCAGCCAAGTTCATGTTCATATACAAATGGATGAAATCATGAAGCGATGCTAACCTTAGAGACAAGTAGAGTAAGACTGTTTCCACTCTCTAACGGAATGTTCAACTTGCCATCAGTCTTCTGATATGATCCCTCCAGCCAAATTGCCTGCACAAAAATTGTTTTATTTATAGTTTGTGAAGAATGTATCTACTCCTTTCTAAAGTTCCATTGGGTTTCTTCTTAAAAAATTGATGATTATTTTTTAAAGATTAACTTGCTAGTAGTTGAGAAACGCACAAGTTCTTGTTTTACAATTCGGAATTTATTGGAATCTATCCCTACAAGACAGATTTTAATAGTCGTATTTTTACCCCTTCAAGAAAGAGTCAAACGAAGAAAGTCAAAAAATCAAATTTGTTCCTCACGTCTGTAGTTCTTACAAACTGCATATTTACATGTCCCAAACGGAGTCTATGTATCCTGGAGCCCTGCATATTTATTTACCACATCTGCCACTTTTGTGAGACCGAGAGATTTGACGGGATTAACGCAACTATGCCCATTCTTGATGGAATTGAGCGTGGTTTAACCCTATGGACTCATGAGGAGATAATGAAGGCTTTGTAGGATCTGGAGATGTCAAAGGGGACTTAGATTAAAGCGTGATGGATTGAATGGCTAAGATTGAAGGATGGACTCCATATTAATATTGGATGAAAATTTTTGCAAAATGGTGGCTGCCCAAAAAAACAGGTCTTTCCTTCAATGTATGGACTCTGTCCTTCAATCTTGGCCATTCATTCAATCAATCCCCTTTGAGCTCAGGGTCCTTGGGCATCTCTAGAACCTTCCAAAGCTTTCCTTATCTCATGACTCCATAGGATTAAACCAAACTCCAATTCATCAAGTATGACAGAATTTGAGTTGGTCCCGTCACAACTCTTGGTCTTTCGGAAGTGGCAGATTTGGTATAAAGATGTAGGGCTACAGGACGCATACACATTATGTTTTTGACATGTAAATATGCCTTTTGAATTTAAGAACGTGAGGAACAACTTCTTATTTTAATTTACGTTTGGTTGAATGTCTTAGAGGCGTAATAATACGATTACCAAAACTTCTTTATGTAGGGATAGATTTGAATTAATTCCAAATTGTACCAAGCCTTGAGGTTTTCTATAGATATGCATAATGAGTGCTACTTTCCCATACAGAAAAAAAATACTTACCAAGTCAGTGAGCTCATTATCAAGAGAATCTGATCCAGACTGAACATCGAGAGATTCATCCGAACGAATGACAATTAATTCATCCTTATCTGCAAGGCCATAAATGATCAATGATAATTTTGGGGAAACAGGATACAAACACAGACAGCAGTAGAGGCATCCAGGTTCAAAAGGCAGGGATATGCTAAGTAATTAGCGATACCTGTAAGCCCTGTTGCGGCATTTTCTGCACCTTCAATCTTGGTTTTGAAAACACTACCGGCTTCAGATATGAAGCCATCGACAGAGGCTGATTTATGATTAGGAGAGACAGCATTAGCCACTACATCGAAATGCACGGGTAAGTCTGATAAAACCATCCTCGAAAAAATAACATACCATGGGATTCGTCGATTTGCATCAAGAAAACAGCACGCGGTCTGTCAAATGGGTTAGGGAGTAGCACTTTGTTTAACTGAAAACCAAGAAAAACGAAGATTGAATGGCTTAGATAGTGTAGCACAATGCATGTAAAGGTTAGCTGAATCCATCACGAAGGTTAACTAACCTTTGCAGAAGATTCCGAAGGTAGCATGGCCGGTGGCGCAAAACCAAGCAAGACAGAAACAGCTGCAGAAACTTCGTCAAGTGACATTGAAGTGGCCTGTTGTAGCATGACAAGGTTAATCATGAGACCATAATGGCATGTGGTGGAGAGAAATGAAAATAAAAGCTAAGGTTGATCATGCCATGGTAAGCTCACTGTCTTCATTCTTGAAGCAGTAAGTGAAGGCAACAAGTCAAGGCAAGGGTAAAGTTCTACTAGGTCATGTACAAAAGCAGGTGCTGTGCTTGGAAAGGTGTATCCCATGAAAACATAACTTACCATGCATGTCAGATAATGTGCTAATTTGTGGCATTAATACTTTAGTAGGCACCGGTGCTTAACCTGTTTTCATGCGTGTAACTAGCTCAAACTTAATACGTTCAGGGATGCGTATATGACTTGGTTGTATGGGTAGTTACTTATCTAGCTATAAGCCCACACATATAAAGCATAATATTGCATTGCAACAGCCATCGGTAGTCTCATTAATCAGTAATCTGGAAATTATAAACCCGAATCGTGTATGGATCAGCTAGAAGATTCTGCTGAACTTGGTTTCACTAGCACAAAGAGGTCGGCATTCGGAAAGTACAAACCAGAATCGTGTATGGATCAGCTATAAGTGTCGATGCTATAATGTGCTCATTTATAGCATCGACACTTTATACTAGGCACCGGTGCTTAACATGTTTTATGCCTGTAACTAGCTCAAACTTAATACAACATCCAAGCACCTATTAAAGAGTATAGTCACTTCAACTTTGTTATTCGGGGATGAGTAAATGACTTATATGTATGTGTAGTTGATAATTATCAGCCATTGGTAGTCTCATCTGGTAATCCAGAAATTATAAACCAGAACCGTGTATGGATTAGCTAGAAGAGCCGGCTGAACTTGGTTTCAGTAGCAGGAAAAGGTCGGCATTCGGCAAGCACCGACAGATTAGTCCGCATCCGCAGAGAGAGCAAGAGAAGGATCGGGGACGGAACCTGGCCGCCTTGCTGATCCCGCAGGTAGCGGCGCGAGGCGCCATCGATGAAGGCGGCGGAGTCTCCCTGCCCCTGCGGATAGAGGCATCGTCAGGTAGGCGGACATAGAAGGTGGGTTGGTCACGAGAGGATGAGTGAGTTGGGTACCTCGGCGGACGCGACGGCGACGGAGGAGGCGAGCGCGAGGAGAGGGAGGAGCAGGAGGAGGTGGCGGCGAGCCATGGTCGCCGGCGTCGGCTGAGGATCCGGGACCGGATCGGATCGGATCGCCGGGTCGCTGGGCGAAGATTTGGATCTTGGTTGCCGGGCTGCGTCGTGGCTCTCTGGAATAGATTGGGGACGACAGAGAGAGAAGGAGTAGTCGATTCAGAGGTGGAGGAGACAGGAGCACGACGTGCACGTTCCAGCCGGTTATTATTGGTGGGCTTTGGGCTTCCTTTCTTCCTCCATGTTGTACCATCACGGGCCGTTAGATACACGCGGCCGAATTTAAGGTCTGTTAGACTAGTCACACAGATGCAATGTGTATTTATTAGGCTATATAGACTCATTTTGTCTTGAAAAATGTTACTCCCTCCGATTCATAATTAATATGAATCGGAGGGAGTAACATAGCTAGAGTAGTTACCGTCTCACTCTCTTTTCTCATTTATTGGCATGCCATGTCACTAAAATGCTTTGAGATATGTGATATTACTATCTATGTTATTTCCATTATGAGTAGTCTTATGCCATAGGCAATTGAACCTGTGAAAACCATAGGCCTCAAGTCGTAAGCACGGTGAGACAACACAGTACAAGGCAACCATCTTGCACCTCTGCGCAGACGTTCGGTCTACGCGGAGTTTTGCAAAGATGCAAGGAAACAAATTTGGTCCTCAACTAGGAGCATTTTTATTTTATGGTAATAGATGGTATTGTCTTAGGCAGGATCAATTTGTCAACGGGCCCCATTCCCCAATCTCCGGTGGTTAATTCACCCATTGGTTTTGGTTAGGATTTAATACCCATGGGGATCTTATTGGTTGCAAATCACTCCCCAGTGGGTATTGCAGTGTCGGGTCTGATTGAGCACTACCCATACCTGGTACCCGTTAGTTACCCGCAAGGACATATGACATGTGGGGACTCCAATGTAAAAGAGAGGTACCACTGTACCAGAAACCCTAAGTCCCTCCTCCGGTCCGCCGATTTCCCCCGTATCCAACCCCCGAGCCGCCATCGTTCAGAAACCCTAAGTCTCCAACCCCCGTCTCCAGAAACCCCTCCCTCCCAAATTCCCCATCCAGATTCCACAGCACGCAGGCGCTCTCGCTCTCCACTGCACGCCGTCATTCTCCACTACATCCGCCTCTTCCTCTTTGAACTAGCCACCCACAATACCACCGGCCGCTGCTCTCCACTTCATCAACCGTCGACCTCACGCCCATCGCATGCCCACAGTAGCAGCAGCACGCCTAGCGAGATCTCCTCCTCCCAGTTGGTTGCTCATCTGGTGGAGACGGGGTCCCTCGACCTCGCAGTGGTATCAGGAGCTATCGAGCACCCGCATGATCCGAAGCTCGCCGTCAACCCATGACCGGTACCGGGCGAACCAGCTGCCGCCGAGATCCCTGCGAGCACTGGGGTTTTACGCACTGCCTCCTCCTTCATCAATCGGCTCCGCCATCTAGACGGGTGAGCACCCCTGGTCGTCCTTCTGTTGCCATCAAGCGTCCTCCACGCCGTGCAACACCTTCTCCAATGGCCAGCTCCACAAGCGGCAAGGCCCGCCTTGCTACTCCAAGTCCTAATCGGTGAGTAAATTGGGGTTTAGATGTTTATTGTTCAGTTTCTTAAATGTGCAATTTTGTTGGCCACAAAAACATTTATGACATATGCTTGTGTTATTTTACATATTGGTGTTGAATTAGATAATAAAAGCTTATGTTGCACTATGATATCTGGCATCTATGTTGTTGGGCAGCTAGAGCATGTTATATATTGCGGTTTTTATAGCATAAGCTTGATGTTTATAATAAATATAGTTGTTTTTAATGATATAACCTTGATGTTTGGTTATAATATTTGAACTTTTATGGCATATGGTTACTGGAGTATATTATATTGTTGTTTATGTGATCAGCTTGTTGTTTTTATGATAAATAGAGTTGCTTTATGATTAGTATATTATATGGTTACTGGAGTATATAATGGCATATGGTTACTGGAGTATATTTAATGGTTGCTATTCCAATCTAAGTAAACACATTTTTTGTTTGTTGCTTCGTAGAGAGACGACCTCTAGTCCTCGGGCTGGGAGCAGCAGCCCGGCAGGGTCATCTTCACAGTTGGCTGGAGGGCCAATAATTTTGAACATAGAGAAGGAGTAGATTGAAATATCTGATGATGAAGAGGAGGTGAATGAAGATGGCTATGTTCGGTCAAAGAGGAAGCTAAAATCAAATGCTTGTCAATCATACAAGCGTGTGAAAGTTGATGGTCAAGTGAAAGCAAAGTGTCTAAGATGTGGTAAGCTTCTTGGGGGAGAAACCAGGAATGGCACATCGCATCTATTAGCCCATAATAGTACATGTGCCTATAGCAAGGCGGAGATGGATGGGAAAATGATGGCTCAATCTTCATTGAGGTTTGCTACGAAGGATGGATGCAAGGTTTTGTTGGATAATTACATATTTGATTAAGATTTTGCTAGGAAAGCACTTGTTGCCATGATAATTCTCCATCAGTATCCATTGTGTATTGTTGATCATGTTGGGTTCAGAAGGTTTGTTAGTGCATTGCAGCCTAAATTCAAGCTGGTGCATAGGAACACTATTAGGTATACCCTCTCTTCTTTCTTTGGTAGATATTTTCATGCATTGTGTCTATGTATGGTTGATAGCTTTGCAATATCTGATTGTTTATTGTTGTTTGTTTGATATGAGTGATATTATCAAGTTTTACAAAGAAGAATCAACAAAGGCTGTCAAATACATGAGCTCGTGCAATTCAAGAGTGGCCATCACCACTGACATGTGGACCTCAGACAATCAAAAGAAGGGTTATATGGTGATAACAACGCATTTTGTTGATGATGTCTGGAAGCTAAGAAGCGTTGTGATGAGGTATATTCTTGATGGTTCATCACTTTTATTGTTGTTCTATGACATTTCTTGCTGGTTTATCATTTTTACTATTGTTCTATGACATAAGCTTGTTGGTTTATCGTTTTTACTGCTAGTCTACGACATATTCTTGCTGGTTTATCTTTTTTACTCCTATTCTATGGCATGTTCTTGTTGGTTTATCACTTTTAATGTTGTCCTATGACATATTCTTGCTGGCTTATCATTTTACTGCTATTCTATGACATATTCTTGATGGTTTATCATTTTTACTACTATTCTATGACATAAGCTTGTGGTTTATCATTTTTACTGCTATTCTATGACATATTCTTGCTGGTTTATCATTCTAGGTTCATTTATGTACCAGCACCACATACTGCAGAAGTTATAGTTGAAGAACTAGTCAAGGCTTTGGTTGAATGGAACCTCGATGAGAAGCTCTCTATTATCACAGTTGATAATTGCACATCCAATGAGAAGGCTATTGAACTGTTGGTCAAGAAGCTGGAGGATGATAAACTAATGCTCGAAGGTACATTGCTTCACATGCGTTGTTGCGCACATATCCTAAGCTTGATTGTTAAGGATGGTTTAGGTGTCATGAAGTTTGTCATAGAGAAGATACGTGAGAGTGTAGCATATTGAACTGCCACCCCAAAGAGAGCTGAAAATTTTGAGGAGATTGCTAAGTTTGTTAAATGCCCTATGCCCAAAAAATTACAACTTGACTGTAAAACTAGATGGAACTCTATCTTTACAATGCTTAGTATTGCTTGTCCTTACAAAGTTGTCTTTGAGCGTGCTAAGAAGGTGCATAAGCAATATGATTGTCTCCCTGGTGATAATGAGTGGGAGTTTGCATTTGATGTGGTACAGAGGTTGAGACTGTTCTTCAAGATAACTGAGCTTTTTTTGGAACAAACTATGTTAATGTCAACATTTACTTTCCTCAAATTTGTAGCACACATGAGGAAATGGTCAACCTCTAGCAATGAAATCATAAGAAACATGACAGAAGCAATGACTCTAAAGTTTGATAAATATTGGACTGATATACAAGGTCTTATGGGAATTGCTACACTCCTAGATCCTAGATACAAGCATGACATGTTAAACACTTGTTTTGCTATGTTTCATGGTGTGGGCGAGGATGAGAGTGATTTCTATGTTAGAGAGGTCATCGACCTTTTAACCAAGTTGCTTGAGGAATACCATGTTGATTAAGATGTCCCACAAACCTCAAAATATGTTGAAGAAGTACCAGTAGAACTGATGTTAATGTTTAGTGCACGTGTGGCTAAAAAGAGGCCAGCAACAAGAATGTTATTTTCCGAGTTAGACAAGTACTTGGAGGATAATTATGTTCCACTAGATACAAAGAATTTCAATGTCTTGGACTAGTGGAAGGTTGTTGGAACGCGGTACCCAACACTCAAATTGATTGCAAGGGATATCTATGACATTCCAATCGGCACGGTTGCTTCAGAATCAGCATTTTCTACGAGTGGCAGAGTACTTAGTGAACATCGTAGTCGACTTACCCCTGATTTGTTGGAAGCTCTAATGTGTTCACAAGATTGGGTTAGAAATAGATACAAAGGTACATGCTTAGAATACATCATCTCTCGCTATATTACTTGTTGTCTTTCATTTCTAAATTTTTGCCACTGTTTTTGCTTGTAGATGATGACAATGGGCAAGAGGCTAGCTTTTGCAGTGTTCTTGAAGATATTGAATAGGGGATGGAGATTACCATTTATGTCTAGTGTTTGTTTGCTTGTTACCTGTGTATGCAACAACATATGAACTTAATATTTTAATCTTATATGTAGGGCCTCAAACTGTGATGATGAGCTGCGAGTTGCACCTTTCACTTCTACACTGATGCTAGTCTGCGACAATGGAGCTTGGAGTTCTAAATCTGCAAGTTAACATTTATGTTTTGCTCAATTTGAATTCTGGTTGTTATGGCCTTTGTGCTTTCGTTGAACCAATTATTTGTGGCCTGTGTGCCTTTGTGAACTGGTATTTATGTGTTGTAATGGCCAATTGATGTTGAACATTTGAACTACTTATGTGTTGTAATGGCCATTTGATGTTGAACATTTGAACTACTTATGTGTTGTAATGGCCAATTGATATTGAACATTTGACCTGGTATTATTTGTGGTTGTGCACCTTTTTGAACTGACTATTTTAAATGTCATATACATTGTGTTGTCATCATTTATACAGTTTACAAGGGAAATGCTGCCCAATTTTTTGTTTGACTATGCAGTGTTGGTTAATTGGTTACCCGCTGGTTATTTGATTACCCGCTGGGGATGGGAACGGTAGTCAAAGTGTCCCCGTGATGGTTATTGGGGATGGGGATGGAGAAAATTCTATTGTGCGGGGATGGTTTTGGCTTAGCAATAACCAGCGGTTAGTCTTCCCGTTGCCAAATATGGGCAGGGCCGGTCCATAGATTTCAGGGGCCCAACCCCATGGGCCCCTTGTTCACAATGTCAAAGCTATCCTAGGGTAGGGAGCCATGGCCCCCTACTCTATAAATATCCTTAGATATATCTATTTATATAAAATTTTAAATGGTACTCAAATTTTAAGCATGATTGGTGTTTTTGGCCTCTTAACAATCTCCATCAAGCTTGCAACTTTGGTCACACACAAAATACTTAAAAAGATATTAGTATCCCACAAGAAAAATATTAGGGTAATGCAATAGAAAACTAAATAATATCTACATTTGAAAGATCCACGGTCTTCAGAATCTCGGTGAAAACATTTGAAACTATTTATTTATATTGATTGAGCTAACTATATTCCATGATCCCTATTTCTACCAATAGCTACTTGTGTACATGTGTATATAGACATGTATCTATAGAATTAATCATAGAAAATTATGAGTGTCGGTGTTGTACTACACATTTGGGAAGGCCAGAGAGAAATTGTGTCATCGGGGAAGTTATTTAGAAATATCAAAGTATTTTTTTGTTAAAAAGAGTCGGAGTAGAGACACGGTAAGCTGCAGCTTCGGCCTTCCATATTTTTTAAAATTATTCTAAACCGTACGACCTAGAGAGTAAATGTTAAAATATTTGTTTTGGTAAGAGGAGTCGGAAGAGGCACGCTAAGCTGCAGCTTAAGACATCTATATTTTCTAGTAAACATATAAATACAAATACCCTAAGTATGCAAATAAATCTTACGTCGGGGCTCAATAGGTACTGAGGGTCTGGGGTGAGCTTCCCTTTGCCCCACCCTATGGGCCGGCCCTGGTTTTAGGACATAAAATTTCAGAGAAGGGAATAAAGCTTGATGATTTCAAGGTAGCAACCATTAAAAATCTGCCACGCCCTCAAGATGTAAAATGGGTAAGAAATTTCCTTGGACATACAAGTTTGTATAAGCGCTTTGTACATAACTTTGCTAAATATTATTGTGCCCTTAATCGCTTTATTGGAAAAAATATGTTCCTTTCTACTTTCATAATGATGACGTAATGGATTTTGAGCATCTTAAAAAAGCTTTAATTACTGGCCTGGTAATTCAACCTCCCGACTAGTAAAAGCCGTTTGAAATAATGTGTGATGCTAGCGACTACGCTATAGGAGATCTCTTAGGGTAGCAAAACAATGAAAAAAGACTTGTAGTTATTCATTATGCTATTCGAATGCTTACTATTGATCAAAAGACTACGCCAGTACTGAAAAGGAATTCCTAGTAGTCATCTTGTGACATTTGTCGAGAGAAATCTCAAATGGATGTCCTTTTGTTGGAAGGTACTTTATAATATATCTAGCACGCCAAGTTAAGTTAAGATATATATAAAGAATTTAAGGGATAGGTTGGTTTGGGTTGAAAAGATTTGAGTATTCATTCCTATGATTTATTCATAAGATAGATTGTGGTTTAGGTCACAAATGAAAATAAGTGACCTAGGTTATTCCCACATTTGAAAAGGTTTGGACTGATAATTGTCAAGTTTAAAATATTAGTAAGACCTTTATATGGAAATTTAGCTCCAAAGAAATTTGAAAGCATTTTCATTTCCTAGGTTTTTTAATTCCCTTTTTAATTTCAAGTATATGTATGTGCTTGGCTTAGGATATTGAGACATCCATTTTGTCATTTTTTTAGCTTACTTCAATAATCACAATAAAGTGTGGCATTGAGCACTTGCTAGAGACTATATTATCACCATGACTTACTCATATAATTGATTCACAAATGCGTGAGGTATGGTTCATCTCAACACAATTATAGAGTTTGGGGTTTTAGGTTTCCAAGAAATATAGATTGGCCTTACAATCAGAGGATTATTTCCTTGGTTGATTTCTAGGGCTAATGTCAAGTGGATATGCATGGAAACATAGATTTGAATACCATGCATCCACTTAATGTCTCCCATCGCTAAGTAGGGATCATACTCATAGAATTTGTATAAGGAAGATGGTTTGTTTCATGGGTTTCAGAAATAGATGAGGGTTTACCATGACTAAGATGAGATTGGGAATGATCAACTTTTAGATCCACTAAATAGGTTTCCCTACTCTCTTTCTATTATGGGGTTTAAGGCTTAAGGTTTATAGGATAGTATTCTTCGGTTACTATGGCTGGTGGTTAACACCTCCTAATCATGTCCCTAACATGATGTTTCTACTGGTTTAACTATATATTGTGCTTCTAAAATAAACGTTAGTTTAATTCTGCATTCTGACAAGCCAAATCCGTAATAGCTATTATAACGCCTATTCACCCAATTGGTATTAGAGGAAGATCTCTCCTTGTTTTAGGCTTCACCACCTTGAGAGTAAAGATGTCGGCTAGTAAGATAGTGTACAATGACACAATTATATTTGACGGCACAAATTAGCTTTTGTGAAGAAATCACATGATTATTAATCTTCGGACTTTGTGTCCAAATATAGAGCGATTTCTAGATGTAGGTTTTTCTCCTCCGATGGGTCCTAAAAATCTATCTTTAGAGGAAGAGAAAAATTTACATCTTGAAGCTCAAGTATCTAATGATTTTACTTCCTCTTTGTGCCCAAAGATTCATTTGCTTCTAGTGATACTTGAAAAATGCAAGTGTTCCCATGAGATCTGGATCAAGCTTGAAAGAGATTTTGGTGTGCCCACTTCTCATGAGGGTGGTTGTTCTTCCGAGGAGCTCTCTTCTCCTTCACATCACGAAGAGCTCCAAGTTGGTTCCAACTCTGGCCGCTATGGTTTCTCATCTTCATCCACTTCACCAACATGTTGCAAGACACAAGGTAATGTTATGGTGAGCGGTGATTGAAATTGCAATGTTGATATTGTGCTCACTATTGGTGATCCTTCTTCGTTATCCCATTGTGATGCTTCATCTTTAGACCTAAACACAACTTGCAATAGATATTTCACTCATTCTTGTGTTAAAGGTCCTTGCGTATCTCCAAGTATTTACTTGATTAACATTTGTGATGATATGCTTATGTGTAGTTGTGTCCATGATCAAAATGTCTCTATTTCATGTAGTTGTTGTATGACTAATCATGTAAAGGAAATCAAGAGAAAATTGGGTCGCATCATTGGGAAGGAAATTGCTAGAAGAACAAAGAAGTCTATCATTAAGAAAAGGACGTGCTATGAATGCCATGAGTATG
This sequence comes from Lolium rigidum, assembly GCF_022539505.1. Taxonomy (NCBI): domain Eukaryota; kingdom Viridiplantae; phylum Streptophyta; class Magnoliopsida; order Poales; family Poaceae; genus Lolium; species Lolium rigidum. Next base: position 120,609,292 of record NC_061508.1, read on the forward strand.
GCCATCTTGCAAAATGTTGCCCTGCTCTTGATAGTGAAGTTTCCTTCCTTCCAAATGATTCATCATCATCCCCCACTTTCCAAATGTGCCTGGATCATAGGTATATCCTAGTTTGACTCCCAACACCTCTTCTAATGATGATGATGATGATGATGATAATGATGAAGAATATAATGTCTTGTTGCATGAGATGGCACTTATGTATGCTTATCTTCTTGGTAATAAAGAACCTCATGCTAGTCGCAAAAACTCTATAGAAACCATGAACAAGTACAAGGAAACCATAGAGGAGTTGGAGTCCCATGTTTAAAATGGGAGAATGAGATTCAGTCTCCTTAGAACATGTGTTGGATTCAAGTGTCGATGCAATGAAGATAAATATAGGCGGACCCGGGAATTTGACGAAGCCTGGGTGCGCTGCACGGTAATAAAAAAATTCTTCAACGAATACAACTATAGAAGAAAGTCCACTTCTCGTTTTTGAATTCTTTGGAAATTTCACCTTTCATCGAAAAAATTGTTTTTAGTTTCAAACGGACCTTAAACTTTCAAAATAGTCCACTTTTATCCTCTTTTAGGTTAGTTGAGGAAATCATTGACGTGGAAAAAATAAAATGTCAACCAACCGAATTGGTTTTGAACCAAACCAAGCACAAGTAGCTGAGATGTGAAACCCAACATCTTAATGCAAAAAAATTGAAGCCCTTCTGTTTAGAATCAGTCTCTTGCTCGATTAATCCCTCTCCCAATTCATTTTAAGCATTCCGCCATGAAGTATCGCTTACTCTGCCCTTGTACCGTTGCCTTGAGTTTTTGGCCACCCTTAACAGGTATTTGGTCCAAACAAATCGGTATATAAAAAGTTTGACCGTTATGCATGTGAATTGGAGCGCTAAAAATTCAAAAAATGAAAAATAGAAAATTCTCAAGAAAAATAGAATATCACACTTTTATGCGGTGTTTAAAATTTCTATATGTCCCCACAAAATAAAATTCTATCTTTCGCCACTGGGTTTCCGGGAATTGGATCGATTGATCAAGCCCTCACCTTTTTTGGAGGGATTTCTAGTGCTGAGTTGCTGCCCCGCGTGGATAGTGGATATTAATTGAGATTCTATGCTGCTTGCAAAACACTGGTCGCAGCTAGCTTGAATGGGCTAGTTCCCAAAGGAAAAGAAACAAGGTCGGGCACACGGGGCGCCAGCGCCTGGCACCATCTTGCACCTGAGGCGTAGGTATAAGCCGAGGAAGTGCACAATCGCTAGCCCCAATTTGTTGTTGGACATCGCCTTGCGACTGAGGCGAGCGGAATCCAAGCCCGGGAAAATGCCCGGGAAACACGAACCTTGCGTCCACCCATGAAGATAAATATATAACTTGGGATTATATTGGCATCAAGATCTTGAGAGTTTGATTTCAAGAGAACAATTTAAGATATGGCTCTAAGCCGGTGTCATGATAGTCTCATAAGTTGAGCTATGTGATGGTTGTGAAATACACCATATTTTCTCACGTTTAAACCCCTAGCTAAGTCAAGAAATTGACTAAGTTTGCCTCTCAACTTGCCAATAATGCCTAATCAATGCAAAGATGTGCAATCTCTTCTATTTTTAGATGTTGTGCATGATATCACGTGATAATGGCAAATGGACCTGCAACTACTAAAGAAAATCGCGTCAGGAGCATGGCAAAGTTGACTACGCTCGGAAAGGTGATTCCAGGGGCTTTAACGGGCATCGGTACGGGCAAGCCCTGCACGTACCGTCCGCCCGTACCATGCGCCGTAGCGTTCCCGAGTTCAAACACTATAAAAGTCGTGAAGGGACCGATGCTGAAGAGAGAGCCATTCGTTGCCAAACAGAGCCACCATCCACCAGAACCATCTGCAACACACCGAAGGAGAATACCTAGCACAGTCCCTCAGGAAATACTATTGAGTGCCCTGCTATTCGCTATGTGTACTATATTATTGCTAGCACCTTGCAGACACGAGGTGATTTCCCAAGATTCAATGAGGAGGACATGATGGTCCTCACAAAAGCTGCGTTCCCAGAATGCAACCTCCGCCCAAACTTGGGTGCCATCCTTGTTCTCTACTTGCACCACCAAGCACTTGAAGCTCGTGGCCCCATGTGCGGAGGTGAAGTCATAACCGTCTTGGCAAGAAGACTTAATATCGATGTAAGTAATTTACGAGCATTGGAAGGCCCTCGCCGCCTTGATTCTACTACTTTGAATGCATGCGGTATGATAAGAAAAGTAGATGGTAGATATTACTTCAATATGCCGGGAGTTGATCACTCGATCCATGCGCCTCTGCCTAATGGTCTTTTCTCTCTTGAGGAAAGGCGTTTGCATTATGATGTGCAGGTTGAGGCAAATCTACCCCCACAACAAGATGAACCGAAAGAAGGAGAAGAGGTTGAACAAGAACCTAAGGGACCGGAACAGGAGGAGCAACCACTCCATGACTTCACCAACTACCAGGACATGTACGCGCTCGAAGGAAGCATTGAGAACCTGAGCAACCTCGCCATCAACCTTCGAGACCACACCACCGAACTAAGTTCCCATTTCACTCATTGGAGCAACCAATGGAACAGTGGGAATTATCCTCCACCACAATGAGCTCACCAAGAGGGCTTGCAAAAGCCTAAGCTTGGGGATGTGTTACTCAAGCATTTTTATTTGTGTTGAATAAATTTGTACTCCAGCTCTATGAGAGAGATTTGAAACACTCATGTCGGTTTGTTCCAACACTTTGCTTTTAATTTGTTTTCGTTTTAATTTGTTTTCGTTTTAATTTGTTTTCCTTTTTCATTTGTTTGTTTTAGTTCCTTACTTTGTCACCGTTCTCGTTTCTTTTTCCCTCTCTATCCCAATTCACAAAAATACAAAAAAAATCCTTTTATCCTTGTTGTTGAAAGAGCTGGATTTTCTAATGCCTCTTTGCTTGATATTATTTATGAGAGAGATCTCCTAAGAGTTTTGAAGGAACACGTCATAAGGAAGATAAATTTGAGGCCATCTATAAGAGGTATGTCTTATGTATCCCACTTTTAAAGTTTGAATTGTTTATGCTAGTCACTAGACTTGTTAAGATATTGTACCAGTGGGAGTGATTTGAAATAATTGGAGTAGAGAATTATTTGTATGCTTAGTTAATTGTGAAAGTTCTTACTCTAGTTCATCTAGTTAACCGAGTCTTGCCTTGGAAATAATATTGCCAAACAAGTACAACAAGAAGAAGTCTTAAAATTATGACTTGTATGATGACCAATTGTCTTAAGGGTTTAACTTTGAAGATACTTAACTCCATAGATGTTGTGATAGACTTGATAGCACTCTTGATAGCAGTTGTTTGATGGAATTGAAGTCTAGTGGTAGCTGAGTTCATGCCAAGATGTAAGGTTGTATATAAATATTAGATATTTCTTTACGCGTGTCAACATATGCTTTAGTATATGATATTGCTTTATGCGTGTCAACATGACCATTGTGCACACTCTTGGGATACTAGCACCACTGGCCCCATGATTGTCACAATACTATAAATTCATTCATGATTTTTACTTGGAAACTGTCAAAGGAATCCGAAAGATATCAATTCCCAAGTCTTGGCATGGACTCGTTACTGTTAGATGACTATATTCTTGAAAGGCAATGAATGGAGAGTGAGTGTTTTGATAGCCTTGATCAATTGATGTGGGCGTAATTGAGATACTTTATTGCTTATACCTCTTTAGACATGAATGCTTGATACGTCTCAAACGTATCTATAATTTCTTATGTTTCATGCTACTTTTATGATGATACTCACATGTTTTATACACACTTTATGTCATTATTATGCATTTTCCGGCACTAACCTATTGACGAGATGCCGAAGAGCCAGTTGTTGTTTTCTGCTGTTTTTGGTTTCAGAAATCCTACAAAGGAAATATTCTCGGAATTGGACGAAATCAACGCCCAGGGTCTTATTTTTCCACGAAGCTTCCAGAAGACCGAGGGAGATACGAAGTGGGGCCACGGGGCGCCGACCCCATAGGCCGGCGCTGCCAGAGGGGGGCCCGCGCCGCCCTATGGGGTGGGCCCCCGTGCCTCTTCCGACTCCGCCCTTCCGCCTACTTAAAGCCTTCGTCGCGAAAACCCCAGTACCGAGAGCCACGATACGGAAAACCTTCCAGAGACGCCGCCGCCGCCAATCCCATCTCGGGGATTCAGGAGATCGCTTCGGCACCTCTGCCGGAGAGAGGAATCATCTCCCGGAGGTCTCTTCATCACCATGATCGCCTCCGGATTGATGTGTGAGTAGTTCACCCCTGGACTATGGGTCCATAGCAGTAGCTAGATGGTTGTCTTCTCCTCATTGTGCTATCATGTTAGATCTTGTGAGCTGCCTATCATGATCAAGATCATCTATTTGTAATGCTACATGTTGTGTTTGTTGGGATCCGATGAATATTGAATACTATGTCAAGTTGATTATCAATCTATCATATGTGTTGTTTATGTTCTTGCATGCTCTCTCGTTGCTAGTAGAGGCTCTGGCCAAGTTGATACTTGTGACTCCAAGAGGGAGTATTTATGCTCGATAGTGGGTTCATGCCTCCATTGAATGCGGGACAAGTGACAGAAAGTTCTAAGGTTGTGGATGTGCTTGTTGCCACTAGGGATAAAACATCAATGCTTTGTCTAAGGATATTTGTGTTAATTACATTACACACCATACTTAATGCAATTGTCCGTTGTTTGCAACTTAATATCTGGAAGGGGTTCGGATGATAACTCGAAGGTGGACTTTTTAGGCATAGATGCATGCTGGATAGCGGTCTAGGTACTTTGTCGTAATGCCCTGATTAAATCTCATAGTACTCATCATGATATATGTATGTGCATTGTTATACCTTCTTTATTTGTCAATTGCCCAACTGTAATTTGTTCACCCAACATGCCATTTATCTTATCGGAGAGACACCACTAGTGAACTGTGGACCCCGGTCCATTCTTTACATCTGAAATACAATCTACTGCAATACTTGTTCTTTACTGTTCTTCGCAAACAAACATCATCTTCCACACTATACATCTAATCCTTTGTTTACAGTAAGCCGGTGAGATTGACAACCTCAGTGTTACGTTGGGGCAAAGTACTTTGATTGTGTTGTGCAGGTTCCACGTTGGCGTCGGAATCCCTGGTGTTGCGCCGCACTACACTCTGCCACCAACAACCTTCACGTGTTCCTTGACTCCTACTGGTTCGATAACCTTGGTTTCTTGCGAGGGAAAACTTGTCGCTGTACACATCACACCTTCCTCTTGGGGTTCCCAACGAACGTGTGTCTTACACGCCATCAAGACAGTTTTCTGGCGCCGTTGCCGGGGAGATCAAGCCACGCTGCAAGGGGAGTCTCCCACATCCAATCTCTTTACTTTGTTTTTGTCTTGCTTTACTTTATTTTATTTACTGCTTTGTTTGCTCTTATATCAAAAATACAAAAAAATTAGTTGCTAGATTTACTTTATTTACTGTCTTGTTCTCCATATGAAAAACACAAAAAAATTAGTTACTTGCATTTACTTTATTTACCTTTTGTTTATTTCATCATGTTTCCTCCTGAGTACACTCTAAAAGACATACCGGTGGGACGAGGGTATATAATTGGAAGAGATAATATAGAAGATTTTTTCACTCATGTTAGTACAGCTGAAGATTTTGAAGATAGACACTTGGTAGAACTTGCTCCTACTTATGAAACTGCTGCTGCTTCTTTAGTATACATGTTGGAAACTAAATTTGTTAATCTCAATCCTATAATTCAACATATGTTTCTTACACTCTGTGATATGGAGGAAGGAGAAAAGAAAGATTTTGTCTTAGAAACCCTTCTTAAAGAATTTGGTGGTGTAGCAAGAGAGGCTAGAAAAGTCTTTATTAAATATAAGATGCTTGGCTCTTATACCAACTTTGATAGTACCCTTGAAAAAATGGAAAAAGATAGATTAAAGTACACTAATAAAGTTAATTGTGAAGGGAGATTAAGACATCAATACCTTGCAAGCTCCTAGGAATGCATGAAGCTCTAGAAAATAACTATGGTTGGCTTGTTCCCGAAAATTTGTTTGATGAGAATAGCAAGGCTAAGAGTAATGAAAAAGGAGCCTCTGAAACTTACACAGATAAGATACAATGCATAGTTGAGAAAACTCCAAACCCCTCTGTTGATGCTTCATCTCTTGATAATACTTGATTCACACTTTCTGCGCCTAGCTGAAAGGCGTTAAAGAAAAACGCTTATGGGAGACAACCCATTATTTTACTTCTACACTTTTATTTTATATTTGAGTCTTGGAAGTTGTTACTACTGTAGCAACCTCTCCTTATCTTTATTTTATTGCATTGTTGTGCCAAGTAAAGTCTTTGATAGTAAAGTCAATACTAGATTTGGATTATTGCGCAGAAACAGATTTCTTACTGTCACGAAATTGAGCAGCCCCTTCTGTAGGAAATTTAGAAAAATATGCCAATTTACTTGCGTGATCCTCATATATGTACGCAACTTTCATTCAATTTGAGCATTTTCATCTGAGCAAGTTAAGTGCCCCTGAAAAATTCGTCTTTACGGACTGTTCTGTTTTGACAGATTCTGCCTTTTATTTCGCATTGCCTGTTTTGCTATGTTTGATGGTTTTCTTTGTTCCATTAACTTTCAGTAGCTTTGTGCAATGTCCAGAAGTGTTAAGAATGATTATGTAACCTCTGAATATATGAATTTTCAATTATGCACTAACCCACTAATGAGTTTGTTTTGAGTTTGGTGTGGAGGAAGTTTTCAAGGGTCAAGAGAGGAGGATGATACAATATGATCAAGAAGAGTGAAAAGTCTAAGCTTGGGGATGCCCCCGTGGTTCATCCCTTCATATTTTAAGAAGACTCAAGCATCTAAGCTTGGGGATGCCCAAGGCATCCCTTCTTCATCAACAACTTATCGAGTCACCTCTAGTGAAACTATATTTTTATTCCGTCACATCTTATGTGCTTTACTTGGAGCGTCTCGTTTGTTTTTATTTTTGTTTTTGTTTGAATAAAATCGGATCCTAGCATTCTTTGTTTGGGAGAGAGACACGCTCCGCTGTTTCGTATGAATACATATGTTCTTAGCTTTATTCTTAATGTTCATGGCGAAGGTTGAAACTGCTTCGTTCATTGTTATATGGTTGGAAACAGAAAATGCTGCATGTGGTAATTGGTATAATGTCTTGAATAATTTGATACTTGGCAATTGTTGTGCTCATATAGATCATGTTTAAGCTCTTGCATCATGTACTTTGCACCCATTAATGAAGAACTACATAGAGCTTGTTAAAATTTGGTTTGCATGATCGGTCTCTAGAGTCTAGATATTTTCTGGTTAAAGTGTTTGAACAACAAGGAGACGATGTAAAGTCTTATAATGCTTGCAATATGTTCATATGTAAGCTTTGCTGTACCGTTTTATACTTGAGTTTGCTTCAAACAACCTTGCTAGCCTAGACTTGTATTGAGAGGAATTCTTCTCGTGCATCCAAATCCTTGAGCCAAAAACTATGCTTGTTGAGCGGTAACCATGTTTCTGGGGACGCCATCAACTTTTACACCTTTGTTGAATATCATGTGAGTTGCTATGCATGTTCGTCTTATCTGAAGTAAGGGCGATTTTCATGATCAAATGGTTTGAGTATGCATATTGTTAGAGAAGAACATTGGGCCGCTAACTAAAGCCATGAATCATGGTGGAAGTTTCAATTTGGACAATTAATCCTCAATCTCTTATGAGAATATTATCTGTTGTTGAATTCTTATGCATTAAAGAGGATTCCATTATCTGTTGTCTATGTTGTCCCGGTATGGATGTCTAAGTTGAGAATAATCAAAAATGAGAAATCAAATGCGATCTTTCTCCTTAGACCTTTGTACAGGCAGCATAGAGGTACCCCTTTGTGACACTTGGTTGAAACATATGTTATGCAATGATAATCCATGTTAATCCAAGCTAATTAGGACAAGGTGCGAGCACTATTGGTAATCTATGCATGACGCTTGCAACTTATAGGATATCTTATACATAACACATATGATTTATTACTACCGTTGACAAAATTGTTTCTTGTTTTCAAAATGAAAAGCTCTAGCACAAAAATAGTAATCCATGATTCCCTCTGCGAAGGGCCTATCTTTTACTTTATTGTTGAGTCAGTTTACCTACTTGTTTCTATCTCAGAAGCAAACACTTGTATGAACTGTGTGTATTGATTCTTACATGTTTACCTATTGCACTTGTTATATTACTTTGTGTTGACAATTATCCATGAGATATACATGTTGAAGTTGAAAGCAACCGCTGAAACTTATATCTTCCTTTGTGTTGTTTCAAAGCTTTCTACTAAGAATTTATTGCTTTATGAGTTAACTCTTATGCAAGTCTTATTGATGCTTGTCTTGAAAGTATTATTCATGAAAAGTCTTTGCTATATGATTCAGTTGTTTATTCATTGTCTTCACCATTGCTTCGAATCGCTGCATTCATCTCATATGCTTTACAATAGTATTGATCAAGATTATGATAGCATGTCACTTCGTAAATTATCCTTGTTATCGTTTACCTACTCGAGGGCGAGTAGGAACTAAGCTTGGGGATGCTTGATACGTCTCAAATATATCTATAATTTCTTATGTTCCATGCTACTTTTATGATGATACTCACATGTTTTATACACACTTTATGTCATTATTATGCATTTTCCGGCACTAACCTATTGACGAGATGCCGAAGAGCCGCTTGCCGTTTTCTGCTGTTTTTGGTTTCAGAAATCCTACAAAGGAAATATTCTCGGAATTGGACGAAATCAACGCCCAGGGTCTTATTTTTCCACGAAGCTTCCAGAAGACCGAGGGAGATACGAAGTGGGGCCACGAGGCGCCGACCCCATAGGCCGGCGCGGCTAGAGGGGGGTCCGCGCCGCCCTATGGGGTGGGGCCCTCGTGCCTCTTCCGACTCCGCCCTTCCGCCTACTTAAAGCCTTCGTCGCGAAAACCCCAGTACCGAGAGCCACGATACGGAAAACCTTCCAGAGACGCCGCCGCCGCCAATCCCATCTCGGGGATTCGGAGATCGCCTCCGGCACCCTGCCGGAGAGGGGAATCATCTCCCGGAGGTCTCTTCATCACCATGATCGCCTCCGGATTGATGTGTGAGTAGGTCACCCCTGGACTATGGGTCCATAGCAGTAGCTAGATGGTTGTCTTGTCCTCATTGTGCTATCATGTTAGATCTTGTGAGCTGCCTATCATGATCAAGATCATCTATTTGTAATGCTACATGTTGTGTTTGTTGGGATCCGATGAATATTGAATACTATTTCAAGTTGATTATCAATCTATCATATGTGTTGTTTATGTTCTTGCATGCTCTCCGTTGCTAGTAGAGGCTCGGCCAAGTTGATACTTGTGACTCCAAGAGGGAGTATTTATGCTCGATAGTGGGTTCATGCCTCCATTGAATCCGGGACGAAGTGACGTGAAAGTTCTAAGGTTGTGGATGTGCTCGTTGCCACTAGGGATAAAACATCAATGCTTTGTCTAAGGATATTTGTGTTGATTACATTACACACCATACTTAATGCAATTGTCTCGTTGTTTGTAACTTAATACCGGAAGGGGTTCGGATGATAACCCGAAGGTGGACTTTTTAGGCATAGATGCATGCTGGATAGCGGTCTATGTACTTTGTCATAATGCCCCGATTAAATCTCATAGTACTCATCATGATATATGTATGTGCATTGTTATGCCTTCTTTATTTGTCAATTGCCCAACTGTAATTTGTTCACCCAACATGCCATTTATCTTATCGGAGAGACACCACTAGTGAACTGTGGACCCCGGTCCATTCTTTACATCTGAAATAATACAATCTACTGCAGTACTTGTTCTTTACTGTTCTTCGCAAACAAACATCATCTTCTGCACTATACATCTAATCCTTTGTTTACAGTAAGCCGGTGAGATTGACAACCTCACTGTTACGTTGGGGCAAAGTACTTTGATTGTGTTGTGCAGGTTCCACGTTGGCGCCGGAATCCCTGGTGTTGCGCCACACTACACTCCGCCACCAACAACCTTCACGTGTTTCTTGACTCCTACTTGTTCGATAACCTTGGTTTCTTACTGAGGGAAAACTTGTCGCTGTACACATCACACCTTCCTCTTGGGGTTCCCAACGGACGTGTGTCTTACACGCCATCAATGCTCATACTTAATTTGATGATAATGAACTTCCAGTGTTCTTTGGCAAACTGAGAGTTAACTATTTAAGCTAGAGTGATTGTTTCTACAACTAGTTATTCATACGTATAATCTTTATTGTGATTGTCTTGAGTTACCAATGCTTGTATCATATTCTTGGCACTTCTCTAATTATGCTAAGCTTTCAAATGGAAGAAGTGCTGGACTCATAAGGCTACCACTTGTAAGTGACTTTGCTTTCTTGTTGTTTTGGTTTAAATGACGAGTTTCTTATGGTTCTTTGTTTCTTGCTCGAGAACGATCAAGTTTAAGCTCTGAGAAGTTGATGGTTGTGAAATACGCCATATTTTCTCACGTTTAAACCCCTAGCTAAGTCATGAAATTGACTAAGTTTGCCTCTCAACTTGCCACTACTGCCTAATCAATGAAAAGATGTGCAATCTCTTCTATTTTTGGATGTTGTGCAGGATATCACGTCATGATGGCAAAGGGACCTGCAATTACTGAAGAAAACCGCGTCAGGAGCATGGAAAAGTTGACTACGCTCGGAAAGGAGGTTCGAGAGACTTTAACGGGCACCGATACGGGCAAGCCCCGTCTGTACCGTCCGCCTGTATCATGCACCGCTGCGTTCCCAAGGTCAAACACTCTAAAAGTCGTGAAGGGACCGATGCTGAAGAGAGAGCCATTCGTCGCCAAATAGAGCCGCCATCCACCAGATCCATCTGCAACACACCGAAGCAGATGCACCCCCATAGTTCATCCATTACATCCTCCATCTCCTCCATAGTCATAGCCATCACCATTGTAATAGAGATCTTCTTGAGAATCGGTGACCATTGTAAGAATATTGTGATTTTAATCTAAGTATTTTGCACAATGATTTCTATGTTTTATCTTGATCTTGATATTATGTGTGAGTAGTCCTCACGGGCTGCGGGTTGGGGTGAATCCTCACAGCAACTGTGTGCATCTAACCTTATGTTATATGTAAGGATTGAATAGGGGTTTCGCGATATTGTATCCTTGTCTCTTTGCCTCACCTTTGATGATCTGCAGGTACCCATGCCATTAGAGAGGATCAAGGGAAGAGGTGGATGACAAGGTATTAACTTGTCAATGCCTACAAGTTGTAGACTAGGGTTTCGTGAAAAGTAGAGGGCAAGTAGATCTCGAAGGTTTCAGACGAAAAGGTGCTCGACTGCTAAAAACTAGGGTTGTGTTGACAATGAATCGATCCTCTCTTTCTCCCTCGATTCCCCCTTATATAGGAGGCGGAGTCGAAGGTTTCGTGATGTACAAGTTACAAACAGCGGGAGACTCTTTGAGTTCGTCCCGTATAATTACAAGTCTCTGTTCCTAATATATCTCTAACTTCCATATCGACGCTTTATTGGGCTTCTGGGCTTCGTAATCTTTGGGTTGTGGGCCTTCAGTAAACCCCGGGTACCTTCTTCGGTAGGCCCATTGGGGATGCCTATGTCAGTAGCCCCCGAGATTTTGCTTGAATCGTAGAATTGAGTAAAATCTCCATCATTATAATTAACACACCATTTCTTCGAGTTACAGGACAATCTTCAAAAAATAGTTATATATTATACAGGGATAATGGTAAATAGGTCTGGTTCATTTGACGGATCAGGTACCAGTTAACTGCTCTCGTGGCAATCCAGCAAGAACCTACTTCAAGATCAAGTCCCTGGACTTAACCCCGGTATACTGGTGTAATTCGACATGTGCCGCTTAAGGTCTTACCATGATTCGAATTCCAATCATATTTTATCAGGTACCTAACGCGTCCATTAGGATTTTTCTTCGCATCTTTTGATACGGAAAAAAGTAGCAGAGCGCATTCATGTGCGATACCACGCCACACAGGACGGATCCCGGGGTCTTACCTTCGTAAAATATTACGACATTCAGAGATTTATTCGCGACGGACGCGCTCTGAGAATATATTGTCGAGTGCCTTTTTCGGCTGCTGGAATGGCATATTTATTCGAGTCATATCATGACTTATTATCATGACCTCCCGATGGGAGTACATAAAGAGTTATATTTTATCTTGAAAATGTGCAAAACCACTTCTCATATTTCGTCGGGTGCGCGACCAGCGCTCCCGATGGGAGTAGCCCCCGAGGATACAGCCAAGTGCTTGTACTTGGTTGTAGGCTCACCTTTTTGCTGTCTTGCCGCTATATTGTCAGCGTCCCATCTTTTTCAATTTTATCGGGTGCGCGACCAGCCCTCCCGATGGGAGTAGCCCCCGAGGCTACAGTCGAGTATTTATACTTGGCTGTAGGCTCAACTTTTATCTTCTTGGAATAACCCTATATATCTGTTCTTCACATTATCCTCTTATCAAAAATAAAAACTTCTGATAAGAGTAGCCCCCGAGCATTTGGACAAATACTCGTATTTGATCAAAGGCTCCCGAATTTATTTTATTTGGACCATCGTCATTTTCCCTATCGCTATTTTGAAAGAAAACCAGTCGCTATTTTCCCATGGAGACGTCAATGCTGACGATGGCCACGACCTTTGCATTGGAAAGGCGCGAACCCTGTCACTTCTCTGATCTGTGGGTCCAAAATCCTGCGTCGTTGACACGTCGCGTAAGTGGGGGACACACGTCCTCCGTAATTTCCGGCACGCGCGCTGTAAAGCCTGTCCAGTAACTTTGCAATGAAAAGACGACTATACCCTTGTTGATACGTGTAGGGCGCGAGATCCATTTTCTTTTCATCCAACGGCGCAACAGATCGGTGGCTTGCTATAAATCTTCTCCTTCGTCCTCATTATTTCCCTTCGCTTCGCCGCTCACCTTTCCCTTCTCTCTCCAAAATCGCCATTGCCGTCCCCCAAGCTCCTCACGCTTCCGCTCATCTCCATTCTCCCCCAACGCTTGCCTTGATGCCACCACACACAAAGTTCACCAAGCACACCGCTCTAGGGGCCAACACGCCAGTGGAGAAGATGGAGATCTCTGGGTGGGAGAGATCCAAGATCTCGACCCAAGATCAAAAGACCCTCAAGAAGCTCGGGTTGATGAAGAAGGAGGACGCGCTAATCTTTCCTGGCGACGAAAGTTTCCCGACGCCTCAGATTGGATACTGGGTAACTTTCATCGACCACCTCATTCGCGGCCTTTCCACCCCCATCCACGAGTTCCTTCATGGACTTCTTTTTGTCTATGGGATTCAGCTACATCAGCTGACCCCTAACTCCATCCTCCACATCTCAATTTTCATCACCTTGTGTGAGTGCTTCCTCGGGAGCCATCCTCATTGGGGCCTGTGGAAACGCATTTTTTAATCTCCGGCGCTATAGCTCTCGCAATGTCGCCTACAATGTGGGCGGCGTTGTCATCTGCGTCCATCCCGAAGTTGACTACTCCGACGATAAATTCGCCGACTCCGTCCAATTGTGGCGCGGGAGGTGGCTGTATGTCTAGGAGGAGTACAACAACTCTCAAGAGTACAACATTGCTCCTTTTGATGGTGCCACCAAAATCCTCAGGCGCCGATCCTTGGACGCTGAAGCTACTGCCGAAGAAAGGACAACTACAGATGCTCTGATGAAGCGCATCCACGAGCTGCAAAACACCCGCGGTCAAGAACTGTCGGGTGTCCAAATTACTGCTTACTTCCTTAGGATCACGGTGCAGCCGCTGCAGGCTCGCAAAAATCCACTTTGGATGTATATTGGCGAGAAATATGTTGACCGCCTATCCAAGGATCTTTCTGTGAAGGACTTGGAGAAGCTCATTCGACGTTTCTCTTTGTTAAGCAAGAAAAATTATGTTCCAACCTCTTGCCGCGTGGTGCCATATAGCGGCAACCACGCCCTTCCCGAAGTAAGTAACTTTTTCCTTCGAGTTGTACTTTTATTTGTCGACTACTTTCTCATTTATTTTGTATGTTTTACCTTGACCTTGCTTTATCTTCTTGCAGAACCACCAAATTATATCTTGTCTCCCCCCCCCCTTCCCGAAGGTGGGGAGGTGGATGAGCGAGCTGTTGTCACTGACGACTCGCAAGACCCCTCTCGTCCGGAGAGTGAAGTCGCATGATCTCACAAATCCACGGCTTCCTCCGAAAAATCTGAATCGGAGCCTTTTGAATTAGGTCACTCTCCTCCTTCCGCTGTGTCTCCAAGGAGCAAGAGGAAGAGGGATGAAGTCGAAGATTCTGGCACCTCCAAGCCCACGGAGCCTGCTGCCGAAGAAATGTCACCCGAAGAAGAGGGTGCCTTTAATCCTTACGATGACACAGGCTCCGTTAGCTCGTAAACTTCTATACTATCATTACTTGTTCCACTTCTATTTTTTTATTGGCATACTCATTTGTCTGTGTTGATAGTGGCGACGAAGAAGAAGAAAAAGAAGAAACCGAGGTTCATGGTGCAGCCCTCATGAGTGATGTCTACGCACGCTTCTATTCCTGTAGACAGTGTTGGGCCTCCAAGAGCAGAGGTTTGTAGAACAACAGCAAGTTTCCCTTAAGTGAATCACCCAAGGTTTATCGAACTCAGGGAGGTAGAGGTCAAAGATATCCCTCTCAAGCAACCCCGCAATTACGATACAAGAAGTCTCTTGTGTCCCCAACACACCTAATACACTTGTCAGATGTATAGGTGCACTAGTTCGGCGAAGAGATAGTCAAATACAAGTAATATGGATGAATATGAGTGGTAATAGCAATCTGAAATAAAGATGGCATCAAGCAAACATGTAACAGAACTTGTTGGAAACGGAGTTTCAATGCTTAGAAACAAGACCTAGGGATCATACTTTCACTAGTGGACACTCTCAACAATGATCACATAAATAAATAAGTTCTCTTCTCTTATGCTACTTCAACACTCTCTTGGTGGATAACAAACACCATTCATTGTGTAGGGCTACAAGATGAGCTCCCTCAAGCCGGAGTAAACAAGCTCCACAACATTCGGAGTTCGTATTTAAGTAACCTCTAGAGTGCATAATAGACCATTGCAATTTAGACCGAGTACTAACATAGCATACACACTGTCAACAATAGCTATGAAAGGGGGAATAGATCGCATCAATACTATCATAGTAATAGTTAACTTCATAATCTACAAGAGATCACAATCATAACCTACGCCAAGTACTACATGATGCACACACTGTCCACATTACATCATGAAGGAGGAATAGACTACTTTAATAACGTCACTAGAGTAGCACATAGATTAATAGTGATACAAAGCTCATGATCACATAAAGATCACACCATGGGAGAGAGAGATGAACCACATAGCTACCGGTAGATCCCTCAGCCTCGGGGGAGAACTACTCCCTCCTCATCATGGGAGACAGCAACGGCGATGAAGATGGCGGTGATGTCGATGGATATGACTCCGGGGGCAATTCCCCGTCCCGGCGGCGTGCCGGAACAGAGACTTATGTCCCCTGAAACGGAGTTTCGCGATGGCGGCGGCGTCCCTGGAGTCTTTCTGGAGTTTCATCAATTAGTCTCGGGTTTTTAGGTCGCGAGGGATTTTATAGGCGAAGAGGCGGCATCGGAGGGGCACCAGGGCGCCCTCCCCATAGGCCGGCGCGGCCAGGGGTCTGATGCGTGTAGTTGACACGTCCGTTGGGAACCCCAAGAGGAAGGTGTGATGCGCACAGCAGCAAGTTTCCCTCAGTAAGAAACCAAGGTTTAATCGAACCAGTAGGAGTCAAGAAGCACGTTGATGGCGGAGGAGTGTAGTGCGGCGCAACACCAGGGATTCCGGCGCCAACGTGGAACCTGCACAACACAATCACAGAACTTTGCCCCAACGTAATAGTGAGGTTGTCAATCTCACCGGCTTGCTTGTAAACAAAGGATTAGATGTATTGTGTGGAAGATGATGATTGTTTGCGAAGAACAAGTAAAGAACAATTGCAGCAGATTGTATTTCAGATGTAAAGAATAGGACCGGGGTCCATAGTTCACTAGTGGTGTCTCTCCCATAAGATAGCAGATGTTGGGTGAACAAATTACAGTTGGGCAATTGACAAATAAAGAAGGCATTACAATGCACATACATATATCATGATGAGTACTATGAGATTTAATCGGGGCATTACGACAAAGTACATAGACCGCTATCCAAGCATGCATCTATGCCTAAAAAGTCCACCTTCGAGGTTATCATCCGAACCCCCTCAAGTATTAAGTTGTAAACAACGGACAATTGCATTAAGTATGGTGCGTAATGTAATCAACACAAATATCCTTAGACAAAGCATCGATGTTTTATCCCTAGTGGCAACAAGCACATCCACAACCTTAGAACTTTCTCGTCACTCGTCCCAGATTTAATGGAGGCATGAACCCACTATCGAGCATAAATACCCCCTCTTGGAGTCACAAGTATCAACTTGGCCAGAGCCTCTACTAGCAACGGAGAGCATGCAAGAACATAAATAACATATATGATAGATTGATAATCAACTTGACATAGTATTCAATATTCATCGGATCCCAACAAACACAACATGTAGGATTACAAATAGATGATCTTGATCATGATAGGCAGCTCACAAGATCTAACATGATAGCACAATGAGGAGAAGACGACCATCTAGCTACTGCTATGGACCCATAGTCCAGGGGTGAACTACTCACACATCGATCCGGAGGCGATCATGGCGATGAAGAGACCTCCGGGAGATGATTCCCCTCTCCGGCAGGGTGCCGGAGGCAATCTCCTAAATCCCCCGAGATGGGATTGGCGGCGGCGTCTCTGGAAGGTTTTCCGTATCGTGGCTCTCGGTACTGGGGGTTTCGCGACGAATACCTTAAGTAGGCGGAAGGGCAGAGTCGGGAGGGTCACGAGGGCCCCACACAACAGGCTGGCGCGGCCAGGGCCCAGGCCGCGCCGCCTTGTTGTGTCGTCGCCTCGTGGCCCCGCTTCGTTTACTCTTCGGACTTCTGGAAGCTTCGTGGAAAAATAGGACCCTGGGCGTTGATTTCGTCCAATTCCGAGAATATTTCCTTACTAGGATTTCTGAAACCAAAAACAACAGAAAACATCAACTGGCTCTTCGGCATCTCGTCAATAGGTTAGTGCCGGAAAATGCATAATAATGACATATAATGTGTATAAAACATGTGAGTATCATCATAAAAGTAGCATGGAACATAAGAAATTACAGATACGTTTGAAACGTATCAAGCATCCCAAGCTTAGTTCCTACTCGCCCTCGAGTAGGTAAACGATAACAAAGATAATTTCTGAAGTGACATGATATCATAATCTTGATCATACTATTGTAAGCATATGAGATGAATGCAGCGATTCGAAGCAATGATGAAGATAATGAGTAAACAAATGAAACATATAGCAAAGACTTTTCATGAATAATACTTTCAAGACAAGCATCAGTAAGACTTGCATAAGAGTTACTCATAAAGCAATAAATTCAAAGTAAAGGCATTGAAGCAACACAAAGAAAGACATAAGTTTCAGAGGTTGCTTTCAACTTCACATATATATCTCATGGATAAATGTCAACACAAAGCAATATAACAAGTGCAATAAGTAAACATGTAAGAATCAATGCACTCAGTTGATACAAGTGTTTGCTTCTGGGATAGAAAGAATAGGAAAACTGACTCAACAATAAAGTAGAAGATAGGCCCTTCGCAGAGGGAAGCATTGATTACTATATTTGTGCTAGAGCTTTTCATTTTGAAAACAAGAAACAATTTTGTCAACGGTAGTAATAAAGCATATGTGTTATGTATAAGATATCTTATAAGTTGCAAGCCTCATGCATAGTATACTAATAGTGCTCGCACCTTGTCCTAATTAGCTTGGATTAACACGGATTATCATTGCATAGCATATGTTTCAACCAAGTGTCACAAAGGGGTACCTCTATGCCGCTCGTACAAAGGTCTAAGGAGAAAGCTCGCATTGGATTTCTCGCTTTTGATTATTCTCAACTTAGACATCCATACCGGGACAACATAGACAACGAGATAATGGACTCCTCTTTAATGCATAAGCATTCAACAACGGTTAATATTCTCATAAGAGATTGAGGATTAGTTGTCCAAAGCTGAAACTTCCACCATGAATCATGGCTTTAGTTAGCGGCCCAATGTTCTTCTCTAACAGTATGCATACTCAAACCATTTGATCATGAAAATCGCCCTTACTTCAGACAAGACGAACATGCATAGCAACTCACATGATATTCAACAAAGGTAAAGTTGATGGCGTCCCCAGAAAACATGGTTACCGCTCAACAAGCAACTTATTAAGAAATAAGACACATAAATACATATTCTTCGTCACCACAATAGTTTTTAAGCTATTTGTCCCATGAGCTATATATTGCAAAGGTAAAGAATAGAATTTTAAAGGTAGCACTCAAGTAATTTACTTTGGAATGGCGGAGAAATACCATGTGGTAGGTAGGTATGGTGGACACAAATGGCATGGTTATTGGCTCAAGGATTTGGATGCACGAGAAGAATTCCTCTCAATACAAGGCTAGGCTAGCAAGGTTGTTTGAAGCAAACTCAAGTATAAAAGGTGCAGCAAAGCTCACATATGAACATATTGTAACTATTATAAGACTTTACATTGTCTCCTTGTTGTTCAAAACACCTCAACCAGAAAATATCTAGACTCTAGAGACCAATCATGCAAACCAAATTTTAACAAGCTCTATGTAGTTATTCATTAATGGGTACAAGGTACATGATGCAAGAGCTTAAACATGATCTATATGAGCACAACAATTGCCTAGTATCACATTATTCAAGACATTAAACCATTTACCACATGCGGCATTTTCCGTTTCCAACCATATAACAATGAATGAAATAGTCCAACTTTCGCAATGAACATTAAAGATAAAGCTAAGAACATATGTGTTCATACGAAACAGCGGAGCGTGTCTCTCTCCCAAACAAAGAATGCTAGGATCCGATTTATTCAAACAAAAACAAAAACAAAAACAAACAGACGCTCCAAGTAAAGCACATAAGATGTGACGTAATAAAAATATAGTTTCACTAGAGGAACCTGATAAGTTGTCGATGAAGAAGGGATGCCTTGGGCATCCCCAAGCTTAGACGCTTGAGTCATTTTAAAATATGCAGGGATGAACCACGGGGGCATCCCCAAGCTTTGACTTTTCACTCTTCTTGATCATATTGTATCATCCTCCTCTCTTGACCCTTGAAAACTTCCTCCACACCAAACTCAAAACAAACTCATTAGAGGGTCAGTGCATAATTCATATATTCAGAGGTGACATAATCATTCTTAACACTTCTGGACATTGCACAAAGCTACTGAAAGTTAATGGAACAAAAAAATCCATCAAACATAGCAAAACAGGCAATGCAAAATAAAAGACAGAATCTGTCAAAATAGAACAGTCCGTAAAGACGAATTTTAAAGTGGCACCAGACTTGCTCAGATGAAAATGCCCAAATTGAATGAAAGTTGCGTACATATCTGAGGATCACGCACATAAATTGGCAGATTTTTTTAAATTTTCTACAGAGACTACTGCTCAAATTCGTGACAGCAAGAAATCTGTTCCTGCGCAGCAATCCAAATCTAGTATTGGCTTTACTATCAAAGACTTTACTTGGCACAACAATGCAATGAAATAAAGATAAGGAGAGTTTTCTACAATAGTAAACAACTTCCAAGACTCAAATATAAAATAAAGTGCAGAAGTAAAATAATGGGTTGTCTCCCATAAACGCTTTTCTTTAACGCCTTTCAGCTAGGCGCAGAAAGTGTGTATCAAGTATTGTCAAGAGACGAAGCATCAACATCAATAGGTATCTTAGATGCTTCCCCATCCGTAGTGGTTCTAAGGGCTTTGTCAATTTTAGGCCTATAATAATTTTTTGGTTTAGGAACTTTAGAGACATACATAAACTTTTGCTCCTTACCCACATAAGCTTTCTCCTTAAACTTAAGAGAAGAAAAAGTTGAACCCAAGGTTCCCATAGCTTCTTCACGTTCACAAATCTTATGAGTTCGATTATCATGAGTAGCACAAGTTTCTAAAACAACAACTCTATCATTAATTCCACCCAGAGATTTATCAAGTTTATCAGTGCTATTAAGTAATATTCCCAATTTAGTCTCAATACTTGGAAGATCTTTTTCTATGGCTTCCAACTTTTTCATGACATCTTCAAGAGAGATTTCAATTTTAGCTTCATTAACAGGTGGTATTCCAACTAGACTCTCAATAATGCAACTAGCTTCTAAAGCAGGAGTTCCTAGGAAATTACCTCCCGCAAGAGTATCAAGAACATACCTATTCCAACTAGAGATACCAACATAAAAATTCCTAAGTAGTATAATAGTGGAGTGTTTCTTAATGCACCCATGATGAGCATCGCTAATTCTATACCAAGCATCTTTAAAACTTTCTCCCCCTTGTTGCTTAAACGAACGAACTTCAACTTCCGGATTACTCATTTTTAGTAGTAGTAAATAAAGCAAACTAGATAAAGTAAATGCAAGTAACTAATTTTTTTGTGTTTTTGATATAGAGAACAAGACAGTAAATAAAGTAAAACTAGCAACTAATTTTTTTGTGTTTTTAATATAAGAAGCAAACAAAGCAGTAAATAAAGTAAAACAAGACAAAAACAAAGTAAAGAGATTGGAAGTGGAGACTCCCCTTGCAGCGTGTCTTGATCTCCCCGGCAACGGCGCCAGAAATTTGCTTGATGTGTGTAGTTGACACGTCCGTTGGGAACCCCAAGAGGAAGGTGTGATGCGCACGGCGAGCAAGTTTCCCTCGATGAAACCAAGGTTTAATCGAACCGGTAGGAGTCAAGAAGCACGTTGAAGGTTGATGGCGGAGGAGTGTAGTGCGGCGCAACACCGGGGATTCCGGCGCCAACGTGGAACCTGCACAACACAATCACAGAACTTTGCCCCAACGTAACGGTGAGATTGTCAATCTCACCAGGCTTGCTTGTAAACAAAGGATTAGATGTATTGTGTGGAAGATGATGATTGTTTGCGAAGAACGATAAAGAACAATTGCGGCAGATTGTATTTCGAGATGTAAAGAATAGGACCGGGGTCCACGGTTCACTAGTGGTGTCTCTCCCATAAGATAGCGAGATGTTGGGTGAACAAATTACGGTTGGGCAATTGACAAATAAAGAAGGCATAACAATGCACATACATATATCATGATGAGTACTATGAGATTTAATTAGGGCATTACGACAAAGTACATAGACCGCTATCCAGCATGCATCTATGCCTAAAAAGTCCACCTTCAGGTTATCATCCGAACCCCCTCCAATATTAAGTTGTAAACAACAGACAATTGCATTAAGTATGGTGCGTAATGTAATCAACACAAATATCCTTAGACAAAGCATCGATGTTTTATCTCTAGTGGCAACGAGCACATCCACAACCTTAGAACTTTCCGTCACTTGTCCCAGATTTAATGGAGGCATGAACCCACTATCGAGCATAAATACCCCCTCTTGGAGTCACAAGTATCAACTTGGCCAGAGCCTCTACTAGCAACGGAGAGCATGCAAGAACATAAATAACATATATGATAGATTGATAATCAACTTGACATAGTATTCAATATTCATCGGATCCCAACAAACACAACATGTAGCATTACAAATAGATGATCTTGATAGGCAGCTCACAAGATCTAACATGATAGCACAATGAGGAGAAGACGACCATCTAGCTACTGCTATGGACCCATAGTCCAGGGGTGAACTACTAACACATCGATCCGGAGGCGATCATCGCGATGAAGAGACCTCCGGGAGATGATTCCCCTCTCCGGTAGGGTGCCGGAGGCGATCTCCTGAATCCCCCGAGATGGGATTGGCGGCGGCGGCGTCTCAGTAAGGTTTTCCGTATCGTGGCTCTCGGTACTGGGGGTTTCGCGACGAAGGCTTTAAGTAGGCGGAAGGGCAGGTCAAGGGGCATCACGAGGGGCCCACACAGTAGGCCGGCGCGACCAGGGCTTGGGCCGCGCTGCCCTATTGTGTCGCCACCTCATGGCCCCACTTCGTTTCCTCTTCGGACTTCTGGAAGCTTCGTGGAAAAATAAGCCCCTGGGCGTTGATTTCATCCAATTCCGAGAATATTTCCTTACTAGGATTTCTGAAACCAAAAACAACAGAAAACAACAACTGGCTCTTCGGCATCTCGTCAATAGGTTAGTGCCGGAAAATGCATAATAATGACATGTAATGTGTATAAAACATGTGAGTATCATCAATAAAGTAGCATGGAACATAAGAAATTATAGATACGTTTGAGACGTATCAAGCATCCCCAAGCTTAGTTCCTACTCGCCCTCGAGTAGGTAAACGATAACAAAGATAATTTCTGAAGTGACATGCTATCATAATCTTGATCATACTTTTGTAAGCATATGAGATGAATGCAGCGATTCGAAGCAATGATGAAGATAATGAGTAAACAAATGAATCATATAGCAAAGACTTTTCATGAATAATACTTTCAAGACAAGCATCAATAAGATTTGCATAAGAGTTACTCATAAAGCAATAAATTCTAAGTAAAGAGCTTCGAAGCAACACAAAGGAAGATATAAGTTTCAGCGGTTGCTTTCAACTTCAACATGTATATCTCATGGATAATTGTCAACACAAAGAAATATAACAAGTGCAATAGGTAAACATGTAAGAATCAATGCACACAGTTGACACAAGTGTTTGCTTCTGGGATAGAAAGAATAGGTAAACTGACTCAACATAAAGGTAGAAGAATGGCCCTTCGCAGAGGGAAGCATGGATTACTATATTTGTGCTAGAGCTTTTCATTTTGAAAACATAGAAACAATTTTGTCAACGGTAGTAATAAAGCATATGTGTTATGTATAAGATATCTTATAAGTTACAAGCCTCAATCATAGTATACCAATAGTGCTCGCACCTTGTCCTAGTTAGCTTGGATTAACATGGATTATCATTGCATAGCATATGTTTCAACCAAGTGTCACAAAGGGGTACCTCTATGCCGCCTGTACAAAGGTCTAAGGAGAAAGCTCGCATTGGATTTCTCGCTTTTGATTATTCTCAACTTAGACATCCATACCGGGACAACATAGAGAACAGATAATGGACTCCTCTTTAATGCATAAGCATTCATCAACAGTTAACATTCTCATAAGAGATTGAGGATTAATTGTCCAAACTGAAACTTCCACCATGAATCATGGCTTTAGTTAGCGGCCCAATGTTCTTCTCTAACATTATGCATACTCAAACCATTTGATCATGAAAATCGCCCTTACTTCAGACAAGACGAACATGCATAGCAACTCACATGATATTCAACAAAGGTGTAAAAGTTGATGGCGTCCCCAGAAACATGGTTACCGCTCAACAAGCAACTTATTAAGAAATAAGACACATAAGTACATATTCTTCACCACAATAGTTTTTAAGGCTACTTTCCCATGAGCTATATATTGTAAAGACAAAGAATAGAATTTTAAAGGTAGCACTCAAGTAATGTACTTTGGAATGGCAGAGAAATACCATGTGGTAGGTAGGTATGGTGGACACAAATGGCATAGTTTTTGGCTCAAGGATTTGGATGCACGAGAAGAGTTCCTCTCAATACAAGGCTAGGCTAGCAAGGTTGTTTGAAGCAAACTCAAGTATAAAAGGTGCAGCAAAGCTCACATATGAACATATTGTAACTATTATAAGACTTTATATTGTCTCCTTGTTGTTCAAACACCTCAACCGAGAAAATATCTAGACTCTAGAGAAACCAATCATGCAAACCAAATTTTAACAAGCTCTATGTAGTTCTTCATTAATGGGTACAAGGTACATGATGCAAGAGCTTAAACATGATCTATATGAGCACAACAATTGCCAAGTATCACATTATTGAAGACATTATAACATTTACCACATGCGGCATTTTCCGTTTCCAACCATATAGCAATGAATGAAGTAGTTCAAATTTCGCAATGAACATTAAAGATAAAGCTAAGAACACACGTGTTCATACGAAACAGCGGAGCGTGTCTCTCTCCCAAACAAAGAATGCTAGGATCCGATTTTATTCAAACAAAAACAAAAACAAAAACAAACAGCCGCTCCAAGTAAAGCACATAAGATGTGACGGAATAAAAATATAGTTTCACTAGAGGTGACCTGATAAGTTGTCGATGAAGAAGGGATGCCTTGGGCATCCCCAAGCTTAGATGCTTGGGTCTTCTTAAAATATGCAGGGATGAACCACGGGGGCATCCCCAAGCTTAGACTTTTCACTCTTCTTGATCATATTGTATCATCCTCCTCTCTTGACCCTTGAAAACTTCCTCCACACCAAACTCAAAACAAACTCATTAGAGGGTCGAGTGCATAATTCATATATTCAGAGGTGACATAATTATTCTTAACACTTCTGGACATTGCACAAAGCTACTGAAAGTTAATGGAACAAAGAAATCCATCAAACATAGCAAAACAGGCAATGCGAAATAAAAGGCAGAATCTGTCAAAACAGAACAGTCCGTAAAGACGAATTTTTTAGAGGCACCAGACTTGCTCAGATGAAAATGCCCAAATTGAATGAAAGTTGCGTACATATCTGAGGATCACGCACGTAAATTGGCAGATTTTTATAAATTTTCTACAGAGACTACTGCTCAAATTCGTGACAGCAAGAAATCTGTTCCTGGTGCAGATAATCCAAATCTAGTATTGGCTTTACTATCAAAGACTTTACTTGGCACAACAATGCAATAAAATAAAGATAAGGAGAGGTTGGTACAGTAATAACAACTT
>NC_061508.1:120634507-120673058 GCF_022539505.1 Lolium rigidum
GCATTTTTAATTTGCAAAGTTTCTTAGTTGATTAGAGATTTCAAAAATTTTCCTGGCCGTAATAATAAACTTAATACCCGGAAAATGTGCATTTTTCAAAGTTTTCAAAAATTCGCGAAAATTATACCGTTGGTCCTATTTTTCGACGAGGCACCTGGGAGCACCAAAGGATGACCCGTGGGGCACCGAGAGGCGCCAAACCACAGGCCGGCGCGGCCTGCAAGGTGGCCGCGCCACCATGTGGTGTGGGCCCCTCCTTGCCCCACTTTGCCATCTCTTCCTCCCAGCACCTTCTCTCTCCCGAAAAAACTCGAACACATTTCCTCTCACTCGCGTTTCTGCTCAAGAACTCCAGATTTCTCGATCTCTTTGCTCAGCCCACAATTCTGTCTGAAATTTGGCACATTTGCTCTTCGGTATGTGACTCCTCCACCCATCCAAGTAGAATTTTGTTTGGTTGAGTATATCTTGAATATTTTGCTGCTGTAGGTAACATGTTTGGTGAGCTTGCATGCTTGTTCTAATTGGTAGAAATTAGTTTTGATGCATGATTAGTACTCTAGCAAGTTCCTATGGTAGTTTCCCTCAATTATATGTCACCAAATCAAGTTTTATATTGTTTGTTAAAAATTTCAGAAAATGAAGAAGTTCAAATTTGGAGAATTGTTCAAGAAGGGAACAACCAGCACCGGGAGGCCTTCTAGGTCCTCCACCCAAATTAGGCGGTCGTACAACGAGGACATCCTCGTGCCTAGCTTCGCGTCCGAAGAGGACAACGGGCCTCCTAATGCTTCTACTTTTCCATGCTTTGATTTTCTAAGGAATGCAGGAATATTGGAGGACTTCTTAACACTTGTCAACAGGGCAGGGTTAACCACCTATATGGGCGATGAAAGGGAGCAATACTACTTGCTCACCAAGACCTTCGTCGAGAGTTTCCAATTCAACAACAAACAATATGAGCCAACGGTTGCGTTCAGGATCTATGGTAATACTGTGACTATGCCGTTGAAGGATTTTTGTTGTGCCTTGGATATTGCCCCTGTAGGTACAGCAAGTAGGATTGATGACAACCCCGGGACTTGCTGGAGCTCTACCGAGGGATTACCGATGATGATTGTCGCACCATTCAGCGGGGCAAGATAAGGAACATTCAACTCCCCGCCATTAAATATTTTGCATACTACATTGCTACTAGCATTCTTGGTAGGGAGAACACTAGTAATATCTCTAGCTACCATCTTGCTTTCCTGAACATTGCACTTACTGGTCAAACATCCTATCACCTTGGTGCTCTTATTGCTCGCCGCCTGTCTACCAGGGGGCCTGTTTTTGGAGGAACCATTGCACTGCGTGTTTTAACATTTCTTAATCTTCCTATTGATCCTAATGATGTGCCATTGGCCCCTAGGAGACTTGATATTACTGCTATGAAGAGTCATCATTTTGTTACAACTGACTCTACTTTAGAAAATATGGTGTATAGAATGTTGTTTTCTGACGGGGAGGAGAAGGAAATCCCTCTTCCCCAACCTGGTTTGTTAAGTATTGACAGGCAATCATGGTCGTGCACTAAGGAGGAGGAGGATGAGCATATGAAGATACAAGAGTTCCACCAGCAACATGACTCCGAGGACGTCGGGACCTCCTACGACCACACCGTCACATATCCGGGTGCTTCTTCTAGCACATACCCGGAATACGACCCATCTTCATATTACGGAGATACTACTTCATTGAACTCCACTTAGGCCAAAAGCCTAAGCTTGGGGGGAGGTATACCGGCATCACTCATTCTTTGCATATTATGATTTCTGGATACTTGCACATACTTGCTTTGTTCGTTTGAGTGGTTTTCTAATGAGAGGAAGATGATATTTGGGGAAGTGCTGCCTGAAAACAGATTCTGGGCTGTTACCGTAAAAATTCGTGTGCCCAGCCAGAACGTTATTTTGAGTTGCAAATTTTTTTGCAGGTTCCCCAGGTTGTTATCTAACTTTCATTAGTTGAACATTTTTTGAACTGAGCAACGTAAGATTTTTGTAAAAATCGATTTCTGTACTGCTGTCAAGTTTTGGCAGATTTCTGCCATTTCGGTTTTCTGTGTTTCTTTTAGTTTGCTATTTCTTGTTTCCACTTTGTTTCTTTCCCAAAACACAAAAAGACCAAAAATATTTCTGTTGTTTCTCTTCACCATTTCTTTATCTTGGTTCTTGCATTTGTTTCGCTTTATTTGCTATTGCTAGTTTGCTATAAGAAAACCCAAAAAGATTTTGCTTTGTTTGCTTGTTTCCTCTTGTTCTTATTTGCAATTTGAAAACACCAAAAATATTTGCTGTTCTTCTTTGGTTTGTAAAGTTCATCATGAGTTCAATGGTCTTCGGTAGCTGGAGCGTTGTTTTCATTTCATATTATCCAAGCTACACAAGTGAAAAGGCAATAATGACGATCTACGACAATCTGATTGTGGTGAGAGGCTGGTATGAACTCTATTTGTTTTCATTTTTGTACATATACTCATCCATGTGAGCATGCTTAGTTGGTTCATGTGAGGTATATGTTATTTAAGAAAGTCTTGTAGTTCATGATCTCTCATGTTTAGCTCCAATTTATTAATATGAGTAGCATGTCATGGATGTTTGCTTGCATTGTTTTATTCATAAGTAAGTATGGCATTGTGGTATCCTCCTCCGAATAATTCATTTATATCGACTTGGCACATGCTCGCGCATGCATATGACTGAACAAAAAGTCAATTAAGCCTCAATGATCTATATTGCTTCGGAGTTCTTGTATCACTTTTATGCCTCTGTTAATTTATTTTGCCGCAAGCATGATTATGACGATTACTTGCTCTCTTGATTTGTCGCTCCCTAGTCTTTTTGCTAGCCTTCACTTGTACCGAGCGGGAACGCTGCTCGTGCCTCCAAACACATGAAAACCAAGTTATTCCCGAGTGTCCACCATAAATACCTATGCATGGCATTTCAAACCATTCCAAGTAAATTCTCATGCGCTACCTTTAAAACCTTCAAAATGCTTCTTAATTTGTGTTAATGTTTCATAGCTCATGAGGAAGTATGTGGTGTTTAGCTTTCAACCTTGTCATTTACTTTTGACGGACTCTCCTATGGAATAGTGGCACATCCGCTTATCCAATAATTTTGCAAAAAGAGCTGGCAATGGGATTCCCAGTCCCGAATTGATTAAACTTAAATAGACACTCCTCCATGGTTTGTGATTGTTGGACGGCACCCGAAGGATTCGGTTAGCCATGGCTTGTGTAAGCAAAGGTTGGGGGAGTGTCATCATCATAATAAAACTAAAATAAAAAGGCACTCCTTCATGGTATGAGATTGTTGGCAGGCACCCGAGGATTCGGTTAGCCATGGTTTGTGTAAGAAAGGTTGGAAGGAGTGCCAAATAAATATGCAATAATTCATGGGAGCCGCTCTTGAAAGTCCGGTTGGCGAGGTAGTTAGCGTACCCATTACCATTCGTTGACAACAACAAACACCTCTCAAAATAATTTTACTCCTGATTTATAAAAATGAAAAGCTCTAGCGCATGTTAATCCCTGCTTCCCTCTGCGAAGGGTCAATCTTTTACTTTTATGTTGTGTCTCCATCCTTTCTTTGAGCACTTTCTTGAGAGCACAACTGTCATTCTTAGTATAATATGCTTGTCTCAAAATATGATTGATTGTGGTATAACTTTGATGCTTTTATCTTTGACAATCACTACTTCTAGTCTTTCTATGAACTCCGAGAGGTGCCCGGGCATTTATGTTTTGCCAATCAAATACGAGCAAGCGAGATACCACTTTATCATACTCTCTTATGAACATTGCAATCCTGCTTATATACATGATTCATGATGCTTATTATTAATTGTTGGTACCTCTTCATGATTGATATAGCTGTTAGATGATCTTATTTGCATGTACCTTGTTATGAACTGCTCAAGTATTAGCCATATCATGAGAATATATACATCATATGAGCAAATGTGTTCGTGAAAGTTCTTTATCGCTCAGTTGTTAACTGAATTGCTTGAGGACAAGCAATAAGCTAAGCTTGGGGGAGTTGATACGTCCAAAACGTATCTACTTTCCCGAACACTTTTGCTATTGTTTTGCCTCTAATTTGTGTATTTTGGATGCAACTAACACGGACTAACGCCGTTTTTAGCAGAACTGCTCCGGTGTCTCGTTTTTGTGCAGTAAATCCAACTTTCGGGAAAAACCTCGGAATTTATGCGAAGGCCCTATTTTCCCAGGAAACTAACGGAGCCGTAAGGGCAATTGAAGTGGAGGCCCGAGGGCCCCACACCCTCGGCGGCGCGGCCCGGGGGGGCCCGCGCGGCCAGGTGGTGTGGCCCCTCGGCCGGCCTCCGACGCCCCCTTCGGACTACTTATTCGCCTCGACCTAAAAACGCACGGAGAGAAGTCGAAGTCGCCGGAAACCCTCCGGAACGCCGCCACATCGCGAAACTCCGTCGCGGGAGTCGAAGTCTCCGTTTCTGGCACTCCGCCGGGACGGGGAATTGGAGGAGATCATCACCGCCATCACCGCCAACGCCTCTCCATCAACCAGCAATGTTTCCCCCATCCATGTGTGAGTAATTCCCCCGCTGTAGGCTGAAGGGGATGGTAGGGATTGGATGAGATTGGTCATGTAATAGCATAAGATTGTTAGGGCATAGTGCCTAGTGTCCGTAGATGGTACTTTTATGATATTGTTGCAACTTGTTATGCTTAATGCTTGTCACTAGGGCCCGAGTGTGACATGTTATTGATTCATGAAGATATTCTTTGTTTATGATCTTACCTGCAAGTTGTATACACATGTCGCTGTCCGGAACCAATGGCCCCGAAGTGACAGAAATCGGGACAACCGGAGGGAATGGCGGTGATGTGAGGATCACATGTGTTCACGGAGTGTTAATGCTTTGCTCCGGTACTCTATTAAAAGGAGTACCTTAATATCCAAGTAGTTTCCCTGAGGCCCGGCCGCCACCGGCTGGTAGGACAAAAGATGTTGTGCAAGTTTCTCATTGCGAGCACGTACGACTATAATTGGAACACATGCCTATTGATTGATTAGTACTTGGATACCGTTTTATTATTATCTCGCAAATGCCCTGCTATGATTGTTACATGGGTTTCTCTCATCCATGCAACGCCCGTTATCCGTCCCCGTGCCTACGATATTTTAATCCTCGCTGTTTACTATAATCACTCATTGCTGTCTTTGTTACTCGTCGTCTGTTATTTCATCACCGCTATTACTATAAAACTGCATTACTCGATAAACTCTTGCGAGCAAGTCTGTTTCCGGGTGCAACTGAATTGACAACTCCGCTGTTAAGGCTTTCAAGTATTCTTTGTCTCCCCTTGTGTCGAATCAATAAATTGGGTAATACTTCCCTCGAAGACTGTTGCGATCCCCTATACTTGTGGGTCATCAGCGGCTAGATGTGCAAGGGTCGCATAACGAAAGCATGTAATTCGAAGAACAATGCTAACCCTAACACATCTAAGATAACTACGTTGCTCGCCATCAAAAAGGCTTCAGTACGAGCAACGCATGAACAACGTGGGCAGGATTACGCTGCCTAGATCGCAAGATGCGATCTAGGCAGCATGGTGCTTACCGGAGAAACCCTCGAGACGAAGGAGTTGGCGATGCGCCGAGATTTGTTTGTGTTGAACGTTGGTTGTTGTTTATTCCATAAACCCTAGATACATATTTATAGTCCAGCGGACTTTCTAATGTGGGCGTGCACTAAACCGTGCACGGGTAAGATTCTAACTTCTAAACTAAGATGCGATCTAATATATTACAGATACACGGGCAATTAAGCCCAACTTGGTATAAAAGGCCGATTCACATATTTCTTCCATGTATATATCTTCAAGTCCATCTTGATCGCGGCCCACCTCTGACTCGGTCAAATTCTGGTGATAACACATGCCCCCTGGTTTTGGAAATGACATTTCCAAAATCATTATGCTCTTCTCCCGTCGGGTCATGTCGTGGCAGAGCAGAACCGCCGCAGAATCTTCCATCATTACGCCTCGCCTCCTGGGCTTCTCTGTACGAATTGACAATTTTGGCATCACGTCCTCGAGAACCGTTATGGCATTAAATCTCCACTCCACTCTCTTTATTTATCTGTGCCAAACGGCTCACAACTCCATCCCCTTGCTCTGCTCTGTTCACCAAACCAAAAAACCCTCTTCCCCTGCAGCCATGTCTTCTTCTTCCTCCTCTGCTTCAGGCCTCTCTCTCCAATCGTCGCCGAAGATCAAGGAAGAGGACGATCCCCGCTCCGGGGCGAACCCCATCTCCTCTGACAAGGAGAAGAAAGAAGGAGGAGCGGAGAGGACTAAGGCCTCCCCTCCGCCGGGCTTCCGCCAAAGAAGCGCTCCCGCATGTGGGCGGACAGACGAGGACGACGATGACGACGAGGAAGAAGAAGATGAGGAGGAGGAAGATGACTCCTCCTCCTCCGCCGGATATCCTCCAACGAAGCGCTTCCGCAGCTCGGGCGGATAGCGAGGATGATGATGATGACGAGGAGGAGGAGGAAGCTCCGGCCGACGGCCGGGGCAGCAGCGACGAGGAGCTTCACGGGAGCAGCGCCGACGACCTCGACGACGGCGATGATGAGGACAGCGACGACTAGTAAAGTAGGACCAGTAGTAGCAGTGCACTAGGCACCAGATCCCTCTTTTGAGAGCCATCGGCTCTTCTTGTAAAGCCGCTCCTTTGAATTAATGAGAATTGTCCTCTCAATTTCTCCTTCCATTAATCCAATTTCCCTCCTTCCGCTTGCCACACCAAGACCGATAGCAACGAATCGGATTATCGTGTTTTTTTTCTTGACCGTGGTATTTTGCAGTCCCGCAGCCGATGACTGTTCATCGGCCAATTTGAGAAACCAGTCTCCTTCCTTTTCTTGCAGCACCAGCACGGTCCAACCCTCGTACAAGACGACGGCTTTTCCTTCCCAGCTCCTCCCTGAGAAGATCATGATGCAGTGACAGCCGAGGTAACTCCAATCGGCTCTCAAAAACAGAGCACCTCCCAAGTTAGTGGCCTTCCGAGCCTTAGTCAAGGCGAGAAAGGTAGCGAAATAGCCAATCAGGTCGCCATTGACCTCACGCCACAACGAAGAGCCAGCCGATTCCAACAAAATCGGCTCCCGGAGCAGAGAACCTTCAGGGCGAGCTGCCCCCCGAGCTTTTCAGTCTACTCCTTGCGCCTTGTTGATTAGATCGGCTCCCTTCCTTTGGCGGATCTAATACAATCCATCCTTGACCTGATCTGCACGCCCAGGCTGCTCTTGGCATTGTTCTCGAAGGGAAGATCCGAGCCCTTAAACTACCCCATTGAGGAGTTCTTCCATTAACATCTCCCTTCGTGCTCCACTGACCCTCTGATCGTAACAGTTATTCCTCTTGAGTCGATGGCTATGCATCGGCTTTCATATCCTTAAGTCGATGTCTGCTGCATCGGCTGTGCTCAAATTTTTTGGAATTTTTTGAATTTTTTGAATTTTTACGGCCGATTTATGCATCGGCCCCCATACTTTACTACTCATCACCAAA
Organism: Lolium rigidum; assembly: GCF_022539505.1. Classification (NCBI taxonomy): domain Eukaryota; kingdom Viridiplantae; phylum Streptophyta; class Magnoliopsida; order Poales; family Poaceae; genus Lolium; species Lolium rigidum. The sequence continues at coordinate 120,642,123 of NC_061508.1, forward strand.
GAATGAGACACTTCACTGCATATCCTCGTGTTTTATCCACCTGGGTGCCCCCCGGAGCCGATTCTGTCAAGAGAATTGATGGTATCGGCTCTGTTGGATAACATGTTGAACCCAGGCAGAATGGATGGTGAGGATAATTTTGGCCGATTGCCGGAATCGGCCTCCACGTTGCTTGCTCGGTGAAGGTTTTGTAATGTCCCTTCATAAATTTTTTGGGGCCGATCACAAGGATCAGCCTCGCCGCGTTTGCTCATTGACGTGCTCTTGCTACTCGTTCAGGCCGGTAGATAAAACCAGCCCAATCTCTGACTTTATCCTGTTGGCGCGCTTGCTGTCGTCCACCTTGAGTGCGCCGTGCAAACGTGGAGCACTAAGCTTCGTCGGAAGAACGAGTACCATGTTGGTGCCAGCCGATGTTTCATCATCGGCTTTCCTTTGCTTGGGGCGCCACTCCATTTTCCGTGGACGACCCTCTTCATCCAGGGTTCGCTGAACCTTCGCGGCCAGATCAGGCCTTGCCTTCCTCAATGTATGCAAGTATAACCTTTCGGCTTCTTCCAGGCCGCGCAATCGCTGAACCCTGCGTTTCTGGGAACGGCTGAGCCCATCAGGGCACCACCTTGGCCGGTGGTACCTGTCTTCTTCTTCTCCCTAGTCTTCTGAATCTTCGAGATCTTCCAACCGAGGGTACTCAGCACGTTTGCTTTGTGGCGGGAGAGGCCCTAGGCGCTTGAACACGGACACGTTGGCTGTCTCCTTCTTCTTCTGGTTGCATTCTGGGCAATTGCCGATTGTGGGCAATCGGCTCATTCCTGAATCCCAGCAGTGTCTGAAGAAGGGACAATCCCAGTGCCTGTCCTCGTCGTCTCGTTCCCTTGCCTTTTCCTTGGCACAACGCTCGTGCTCCTCCTCATCGCGATTATGCCGACGATGTCTTTCGGCCTCTCCGGCCGGACGATCTCTTTCATCATCATCGGCTGGACCGTCGGCGTTGGTCATACCGACTCACATACTTGTTGAGGAGGTGATCGGAGAGAGGTCGCTGATATCTTATGTTCTTCACTTCTCCCTCTCGTTACGTAGCGCTTGCCATCTTGGCGGAGCCGATCGCGTGGAGCGGCTTCCTCCGTATCTTTGCTATGAGAGCAGCTGCCCTCATCTCCATCCTTGCCGGCGTGGTGTCCGAGATCCTACCATGTTGATGCTGAACGAAGACCCCGGCCGGCAACCTTCATGGTAAGAATACTCCACCATGTTAACGGCGGGGAAGGGGTGTGTGTCGACCTTCATGGCGTACTCGGTTGAAAATTAACCGTCCATTTTCTATCGCCATTTGGATCTGCTGCCGCCACACCCTGCAGTCGTTGGTGGTGTGGGTGAACGTGTTATGCCACTTGCAGTATGGCTTTCCGTTCAGCTCTTGCACCGTGGGGATCTTGTGGCCTTCGGGTACCTTTATATGCTTCTCCGTGAGTAAGAGATCAAAAATCTGCTCCGTCTTGGTCACGTCGAAGTCGAACCCTTTTGGAGGGCCTTGTGGCTTCACCCATTTGCAGGTCACGGGGCCCGTCGCTCGAGTCCATTCAGCCACTGCTATCTCTCGATCTCCCGCAAGCACCTTCATCCTCGTCCGCCTCAACCAGGGTCACCGGGCGCTTGAATTTGTCCTCGGTAAACATCCGGGTGGCGCTCGCTCATATGCGATAGCTTCGCACCATGTGCGCCAATGAAGGGTAGTCCGCTTGGGAGGCCACGTCCTTAATCGATGATGAGAGACCCACCACCGCCAACTCGACCGCTTCTTTTTCACTTATATGAGCCGAAAAGCATCGGTTCCTAATGGTCCTGAAGCGCTGGACGTATTCTGACACTGTTTCCCCGTGCTTCTGTCGTACTTGCGCTAGATCGGCAATACCAACATCGGAAGCCTCTGAGTGATACTGATCATGGAACTGTTCTTCCAACTGCTTCCAAGTCCGAATGGAGTTCGGTGGCAGCGATGTGTACCACCCGAAAGCCGATCTCGTGAGGGATCGTGCAAAGAACCTCACACGCAACTCGTCTGATGCTGAGATCGTGCCCAGCTGTGCCAAATATCGGCTCACATGCTCGATGGAGCTGGAACCATCCGATCCACTAAACTTTGTGAAGTCCGGGAGCCGATATTTGGGTGGTAGCGGGATCAGTTCGTAGTCGTTGGGGTACGGCTTGGTGTAGCCGAACGTCTTCCTTTTCGGCATCATGCCAAACTGATCTTTCGAGATTGCACAAATCTGATCCGTTGTGATGGCCGAAGATGTCGAACCCCGAAGATTCGCCGGGTGGCATACTTAACCAGCCATGCTTGCTTTTCCGGTTCCGAGCCAACTGCAGGAGCTGGGCTCGGAGGTTTGTCGGAGTGGCGTACTTAGCTAGCCACGATTGCTTCTCGGGATCGGCTCCCGACGTTCCTCCTGCCGTTCCGGAGGCCCCCGATATTGCAGCCTGGTTCGAGAGTGCCCGAGTGTTGCAGTCCGGTACGTATGCGCACGCGTATCCGTGCGGGATCTCCTTGGGTGCCTCGGGTAGGAATTGGTAGTCACTAGGATCACCACCAATCTTGTAGACGACGTATGCCGATGAGTTCGGCAGTTCCGGTGCTGCCCATGCGAACGGCCGGGGCTGGAGCGGCATCTCTCCCTTGAAAGTCCCCGCAGCTGGTCCCGACGGAGAATACCGGTGGCTCATGATTTCCTGGACCACGCGCAGGGCGACACGCTCCAAAGTGTTCACCAGGCTCTCAGAGTGGCGGTGCAGCGAATGAGCCACCATGTAGTTGATTTCCTGCCGCAGCGACCTGGTGCGTTCTTCTGACGGGGCGGACAGGTCCACTCCATCGAGTGCGCCTTCAGGTGTGAAACCCTTCCACCTGACGCCATGAGAGCGGGTTCGGTGGAAAGAGCCGATGAGTTCGGCCTCGAGGGTTGCCTTGATCTCGTCATGTTTCTTCTTGAGCTCATCGGTGCGATCCTCGTACTTGACCGGAGTGCTTTCCGCCATCTCGGATGCAGACGGCGATGTGGTGGATGTCGAAGGTTGTCCCACCGGGCGTGCCAGAATGTGTTGACGTCAGAAACCCCCTGGCGGGCAGAGACGGTCAACACGGTAGAGCCGGGAACAACTAGGGCTGCGGCTGGCCCCAGTCCCTCAGAGCGACGGCCCGCAAAGCCTCCTCGGTCGCACGTCCGATGCTTATCACAAGGGCGTGCCACCCGACCTATACCTGGTCGGGAAGGTGTGGATGATGCCTCGCTTAGTTTCCTGCATGGCATACACGTAAACATTAAATACGAGCCTCGATCGGCTCTCGGGTTATCTCGTGAATCGGCTCAAAGAGCCGATCCACCCATGATTCGGACGAGGTGTCCGAATATATGGTGGTCCTGCTTGATCAAGATAAAGCTGATTAGATCTACGACGATTTAGGGTTTTCACCGCATAATCGGATCATCCTACTCACGATTGGGCCTCGCGCTCGCGCACGGTGACCGTAAGCCGATCCTAGACAGGGCCTAAAAACCAACACGAGGTTGATCCCCGAACGTCCTCTCTAGGGCTAGCAAACGTCACCCTACACGCCGCTGGATCCTCCAACCCTTTGTAAGGCCTAACTATTGCGGATGTTAAACTAATCCTTGATAAAACAAGGAGCAACCGTAACGGATCAGATCTACTAAACTATGATCAAGCGGGGTGCCGCCCCTACACCTAAGATAGGTGTAAGGGCGGCTAGATGTGCAAGGGTCGCATAACGGAAGCATGTAATTCGAAGAACAATGCTAACCCTAACACATCTAAGATAACTACGTTGCTCGCCATCAAAAAGGCTTCAAGTACGAGCAACGCATGAACAACGTGGGTAGGCTTGTGCTGCCTAGATCGCAAGATGCGATCTAGGCAGCATGGTGCTTACCGGAGAAACCCTCGAGACGAAGGAGTTGGCGATGCGCCGAGATTTGTTTGTGTTGAACGTTGGTTGTTGTTTATTCCATAAACCCTAGATACATATTTATAGTCCAGACGGACTTTCTAATGTGGGCGTGCACTAAACCGTGCACGGGTAAGATTCTAACTTCTAAACTAAGATGCGATCTAATATATTACAGATACACGGGCAATTAAGCCCAACTTGGTATAAAAGGCCGATTCACATATTTCTTCCATGTATATATCTTCAAGTCCATCTTGATCGCGGCCCACCTCTGACTCGGTCAAATTCTGGTGATAACACTGTCCCAGATTTAATGGATGCATGAACACACTATCGAGCATAAATACTCCCTCTTGGAGTCACAAGTATCAACTTGGCCAGAGCCTCTACTAGCAACGGAGAGCATGCAAGAACATAAATAACATATATGATAGATTGATAATCAACTTGACATAGTATTCAATATTCATCGGATCCCAACAAACACAACATGTAGCATTACAAATAGATGATCTTGATCATGATAGGCAGCTCACAAGATCTAACATGATAGCACAATTAGGAGAAGACAACCATCTAGCTACTGCTATGGACCCATAGTCCAGGGGTGGACTACTCACACATCGATCCGGAGGCGATCATGGCGATGAAGAGACCTCCGGGAGATGATTCCCCTCTCCGGTAGGGTGCCGGAGGCGATCTACTGAATCCCCCGAGATGGGATTGGCGGCGGCGGCGTCTCAGTAAAGGTTTTCCTTATCATGGCTCTCGGTACTGGGGGTTTCGCGACGAAGGCTTTAAGTAGGCGGAAGGGCAGGTCAAGGGGCATCACGAGGGGCCCACACAGTAGGCCGGCGCGACCAGGGCTTGGGCCGCGCCGCCCTATTGTGTCGCCACCTCGTGGCCCCACTTCGTTTCCTCTTCGGACTTCTGGAAGCTTCGTGGAAAAATAAGCCCCTGAGTGTTGATTTCATCCAATTCCGAGAATATTTCCTTACTAGGATTTCTGAAACCAAAAACAGCAGAAAACAACAACTGGCTCTTCGGCATCTCGTCAATAGGTTAGTGCCGGAAAATGCATAATAATGACATGTAATGTGTATAAAACATGTGAGTATCATCAATAAAGTAGCATGGAACATAAGAAATTATAGATACGTTTGAGATGTATCAATGTGCTACCCACAAATCTCTTATCTACATTTTATTTGTTACACATATGAGTTTTATTTATATATGTATGCATAGCTGCAGGTGGAACCTTAACCCTGGCCTATTTCCATCATTGAACACAACCCCCTCAAAAGTAATCTAGATAGGTCTGGTAAACTGAAGATAAAATACACTAGCAAAGTCTTGTAGACATTTCCTTCATACACCATTTAGCAGTGCTTCCCAAGGTTCGATTAAGCCTAGGTCTTCTAGGGAAAAAGCTTACCATACTACAATGCGTAATCCGGATCAGAGGTATCACTATGGTTGACTAAGGTTTAGAGCATGCAATCAACTGAAGAGTTTTCTATGTACCTCAAGATATTATGGTAGAGAATGAGGAGATACAAGGTTGACAAAAATAAGAGCAAATATTTGATTCAACTTGGTCATGATGCATAAAGAATGTCCCACATGAGAGCTATATTGTGATCTTGTGGTATGGTAAGGCTTGTCAATTATGCTTCATGAGCTAGCCCATTACATATGTGTGTTTGTGTTTTTTATGCGGGTTAGGTATCTTGCCATGGGTATGCATCAATAGTATGATCTCATATAGCCCATGAGAGGATGACATCAAGTGTGATCATCATCAAGGTTGAGAAGGCCAAGTTCAAGATGAGCATATCGATAAGATCATGCTTGAAACTTGCCATCTATTTGGCGATAATGGACTTGTGAAGATGTGTGAAGCTATCCCATATTGGTGTATGGGGGAGCAATTACGAGTCTTCACGAAGCAACAATGATCAAGTGGGCACTCCGTCTTGAATGAAGCATGGAGTGTCATCATCAGGATTAAGCGGGATGTGCAAGACAAAGGTATGACCTTGCTAGGTTTTCCTTTTACCGGGTTTGGAGACCGGGTTATAGGATAGATAGCCGCACTATCAGGAGGGGCTTTCGGTGGGTAACTTAATTGCATCATCTTAGGGAGCTCAATCCTTTGCGTACTTTGCATCCCTATATTCTTGTTGCTTCTTGGTGTTTGTCTGTGTGAGGTTCTTGAGATTGTTGCTATCTTTTCAACAAGCCCGAGTTTAGCGAAAATGGAACTCGTATGCATCTTCTATTGCGTTTTCAAGTTTGGACGTTGATGTGGGCATTACCCTTCGGGTAACTAATGTTGCGCTACCTCTAGCGGCCCAACCAGGGGTCCATGAAGGCACTCGATGGCCAGGTGGGCCACTACGCCGGTGTCGAAGAAGACTCCTTGGAGAACAAGACAAGGAGACGAAGAATACAAGGAAAGTTTAGAACTAGGACTCTTTGTAATCTAGTCGTACCCGAACAGATCTCTCGAGACCTGGCTCCCAATATAAGGGCCAGGAGAGAGGCTGCCGAGGACACACGTAATCTTAGCAATCATAGCCACCGCAAGTCTAGAGCTAGGTCCCCGCAGAACTTAGTCTCTCGACGAGATCACAGCCGAAACCTTCGGCACCCCATTGTAACCCGATATTTTCATAATCAAGATCAGACAGGCAGGACGTAAGGGTTTTACCTCATCGAGGGCCCCGAACCTGGGTAAATCGCTCTCCCCGCTTGTTTGATAACCGATGTCTCGTGTCAGCCTACATGATTCCATCTACCCTAAGCCCCTTACGGAGGGCATTGCCGAGGAGTACCCTCGACAGACGTATTTACCATTTCTTGACTTTGATAGTCTCCTCTCTAAAATCATCTTAAAACAATCCGTGAGGAGTCTTAATATTGGTTTCTTCTTAATCGGAGTTCGGGAACTTTGTCAAAGTTTAGTTCTTTCGAGAAAACTGCGTTTGAGAGGTTTCTGGCGAAACCGAGGACCAAACCGACTAGGTCGGCCCCTACACCGGTATGACCGGCCGGGCACTGGGCTCCACGCCGGTGACCGCCGAATGTCTATACTACGTGGCTTTTAGGATACAGGTCGGCGGCCTATCGGTTCGTCCCGCTGGTCGACCTGTCGGTTTGTCCGACGCATGGCCCGACCTGCCGGCCCTGCCGCCGGTCCATCCGGCATGTGGGTTGGTGCTGCTGATTTTGCTTCCGGTTTGCTTCGCTGGAAACCCCAAATGGCTAGTTTTCTCCCTTGGACTATAAATAACACTTCTTCCTCCTTGAGGAGGTAAGGCCAATCATTATATTTGCTCTCTCTCTCTCTCTCTCTCTCTCTCTCTCTCTCTCCTACTACATTGTTAAACCTTAAAAGTTTGTTTCCTCTACTTCGCTCCCATGATTCTTGCATATTCTTGAGAGATTTGAAAGAGGAGATCTATATCTACAACTCCACCAATCAATTCCTCCTCTAAGTGAGGGAAACCCTTGAGATCTAGATCTTTGAGTTATTTGTTGATTTCCTCCATTGTTCTCTGTCTCTAGTTTCTCCATAGCATTTGTTGCTTTGGTGGAATTTGAGTGTGAATAATTTGAGCACCCTTGGTGTTCTTGCTTTTGCATCCTTGCATAAATTGTCGAGCTCTCCATTACGATTAGTTTGAGTGAGATACCGTGAGCTTGTTACTCTTGGAGGGGTTACCTCCTAGTTGGCTTGGCGGTTGGTACTTCGGTGACCTCTTCGTGGAAGATTGTGAGTAGGCTCGAGCTTCTCCTTTGTGGAGGCTAGCTTGTGAAGTGGTTGTGGAGCTTGCCATCTCCGGAGTGGAGGAAAAACTAGCGATAAGGGAAATATCTTTCTTCTTCGTGGTATTGGCTTGGAGAACAAGGTAAGCCTTCGTGGCGTTCGGGAGATCTTCGTGGTAGCCCCATCTTTCCAACGCGACATACCTCATTTCGTGTGGGGAATACATGAATACATCTTCGTCTTCGCGTGCCTCGGTCATCTCTATACCCTAGTTTACTTTCCTTGCGATAGCCATCGTGCTTGATGTACTTATATCTTACTATCACTTGTATTCATATATCTTGTGCGTATCTTGCTTAGTTTGAGTTGTTATTTTTACACTTAATTGAGCCTAGCATATTTATGTTTTTTGCTTGTAAAATAGACGTTACTTTTAATTCCTCGTTCTATCAAGACGAATCCGTAATAGCTTTGGGGGGTGGGGGGGGGGGGGGGGTGGGCCGAAGGTGATATATAGCGGTACATCGACCTCAAGATCATGTGTCGTCAAGGGTTGCAGCGACTCCTGCCTGTCTCGACCGACCGCATCGCAACTTGGTGGCTAGACACGGCACCGCGCGTCACCTCAAGGTCGCAACGTTGCTTCAACTCTTTGTGCCTGCTGATCATGATGGCCATTTGGTTAGAACGCAACGTGCGGATCTTCGATGGGAGGCATGTACGCTAGCGACTCTTGCTGAGCTCATCATGGCCGATTGGCCCGGTTGGGTAGATGGTAGGCATCGTGCACATAGAACCATTGTGTTTAGATGAGCGCCCGGTGCGCTAGGTGGGGATGGTTCTAGGTTCTCTTATGTTTTGTAACCTGTGTGACATTCTATTTCTTCCCACTAATTCAATGATTGTAGATCTCCTGCGAATTCTTGAAAAAAAAGTCCTGTATGAACAACCAAACACGCCTCAAACGTACTTGACGATGATATAACCTCAGTTTACTGGCCCTTTTACGTCGAAGCTGTCACGTGCTGTATACTAGACCAAGGAGGGATCGCTGGCAAGAAACATAAACTGATCGTCTTTTTGCAGATGCCACTTGAAATTTGAAAAACGATTCACCGAGATCAAAAAGTAAGGTTCGAAAAGCCGGGGGAAATCAATAAAAGACAGCAACACCGTGAGTCCAACAGACCCGCTATATTTCGACGCTCTAAAAATCGCTCCGGCGCTGCAAAACTATACTGCACGCTGCGCTGGATTTTTCTCCACAAGAAGCGCCAAACGGTGTTGCTCAAAGAATTGATCATACTTGGTCGCCTCCGTTGCGATGTGCTTGAACAAGTTGGAAAACACCGCCGAAAATAGCTTTCGGGAAATATCGGATTCTCATTGAAATACGACCGCATCAACTTCTCGTGCCCTTCAATCATTTCTCTCCACAACTTCTGTCTACCGAACACCGATCCACCTATTTTGGCTTCTTGATGGCGCCGTATGCTAATAGTATGGATATGTTCTCTTCTTCCTCTATGTCGTACTCGTCGTCCGATGAATCGTATGATGAACTCTACAAATATACATGTGAAATGAATTCACTACAACTAGCTTCTAGGAAAAAAATGGAGAAAATCTTGGCGGCCGGTGGAGGCGCATACCTTGCGAGCAAACCGACGAGCATCTTGGTTGCGCCATGTTGAAAGTAAGCTGGACGACGACATGGACGCCGCTCGAGCGCGCGACTACCAAGAGGAGGAGGCGCAGGGGAGGCGAAGTGCTGTCGGAAGCGCCGGCCTTGTGCCCGTCGGTGGCGGTGGTGACTCGGTACAGCGCGACGGAGCGGTTGAATCTGCCGGGAGGAGGCGCGGCGAGGCGGATCTACGACGCGGCAGCGAACTCGAGCGGGGGTGGCGGCGAAATCGTGCGGCGGCGGCGCGGGTGGGGAAATGGAGGGGGCGGTTGCGGGCTGAATTTTCCACCCGTTGTATATTCGCGCGCGTCCGGAAAGATGCCGCGCGCTGCAGCCGACGCGTCACATATGGCGCGTTCGAAAACACTGCGCAAAAAACTTTGCAGCGCCGGCGCGGATAGCGCGCTTGCTGGAGGACCAATTTCATCTTCGCGCGCTGCATACCGATGGTTTTTATAACGCGGTCCCAGGATAGGGCGTCTGTTGGAGATGCTCTGAGTAGGAAATATCGTTGGAAAATACTAGGTGGTGTAGACGAAAAACCAAATGAAGCAATCTTGCCCCTAAGATTCTGATCGTATGGCTGAGGACGGAAATGGGAGACGCAGCCGAATCGCCGGAAGAAGCAGCACGGCACCCCTACGCACACCCTCTGCAAGTCTGCCGGCCTCTGCGCAGTAAAGCAGCTTTACCCAACTGGCAAGCAAAACCCAGAACCCCATGCTCTCACCTGCTCAATCCCCTCGCCAATTCCGACGCCGCCCTCTCTCCCCCCACTCCACCAACCCCATCCCGGCGCCGCCGGCGCCGCCGTGATGAGGTTGTGGTGTGCGGGCGAATCCAAGCAGCGCCCGGGAGACAGCGTCGAGAAGCCATCCTCCCACACCCAGGATGTAGCTCTCGTCGTCGGCTCCACGGGCCCCGCCCTCCTCCGCATCCTCCTGCTACGAGACGGCTCAGGGGCCCTCTGCAAGCTCTACGGGATTTCCCGCCGCCCGTTCTCGCCCCCGTCCGCGGCTGTCCCGATCTCGCCCCCGTCCGCGCCCGTCCCGCTCTCGCCCTCGTTCGCGCCCGCGCCGCCTGACGTCTTCCACGGCAACCTCGACCTCACCGACGCTGAAGACGTCGCCAGGGCCAACTGGGCGATGCTCACCCTCTCCGTCTTCTTCTCGAACTGCACCAAGCGTCTCCGCGTCTGCCTCCAGACCACCGGCAAGGCCACCGTCGGCGCCACCCTCCTCGACAACGCCGTCCCGCTCTGCAGCCTCCAGACCACCGGCAAGGCCAGCGTCGGCGCCACTCTCCTCGACAACGCCGTCCCGCTCTGCAGTCGCTTCAGCCTCACCGACGCCGGAGACATCGCTAAGGCCCTCACCGGCATCGTCCACATCTACGTTGCGTGGGAATCTCGCGACACGGACGCGCCGGCCCGCGAGGCCACCTGGGCGATGCTCGCCCTCTCCGTCTTCGTCTCTAACTGCAGCAAGCGCCTCCACGTCTACCTCCAGACCACCGGCAAGGTCACCGTCGGCACCACCCTCCTCGACAACGCCTGCCCGCTCTGCAGTCGCTTCGGCCTCACCGACGCCAGAGACATCGGCAAGCCCCTCACCGGTATCGTCCACTTCTACGGTGCCTGCGAATCTCGCGGCACGGACGCGCCGGCTCGCGGGGCCAAGTTCGCCTTGCTCCGTAGCGTGCTCCCCGTCTGCACCAAGCGCCTCCATTTTTGCCTCCTGACCACCGGCAAGTGCACCGTCGCTGCCCTCCGGGCCTGCAGCCACTTTGATCTCATCCACCCTGATAACTTCACCATCCTGAAGCCCCTCACCGTCTTTCCACCCGTGCTCTGCAACGGCATTTCCGTCCTGGTGCCGCGCCGCTCCAAGCGCGTCCATGTCTGCCTCCACATTGGCCAGAACGTCGGCTCCCCCCTGGCCGTCGACTCGACCCGCACCTCTACGGCTGGTCAGGTCTGGTTTTGGTGTTCAACTTAAGTACACCGAATCTATTTTATGTGTTTCATTTGTTTTGGCATGAACGTGAATGAACTAGATATTCAGTAAGGGCGTCCATGAAAGCCTTTTCAGTTTCAAATCATTGACGGATCATTATATATAATTCCTTTTTGGTAATGTTGGCTCTATAGATATGATGTCCCAGTTAGCTATCAAACTAAATGTTTGTTTTGATTGTAGTTGCATAAGTTTCATGCTGCTTCTCTTATTTGTCGTTGTTTAACCAGCTCGACACCACCATAAGTTTGAATAAGAGAAGTTTAAACTTATTACATGCTCTCTAGAGTTTGAATATGCTATAAGTGAATCATGTGCTCTGTTTTCTATAGAAGGTTGATGAATTGCAACATTCACTTCTTGTAATATTTCAGGTCAGCTACCATGAGCCTGCAAGAGACAAAAATTGTGCGCCAAGTGTTGGGCACTGGAATACAATAAAAAAGGTACTGCCTTCTTTCTTTATTTTCAAGTGTACTAAGCATTTTCTTTGGAATTAACTTTTATTTATTGGTAATTCTGAAGGTGATACAGTTAATAAGTTTAATTTGACACAAATCACCCTAGGAATTAAATTAAATTAAATTAAGTTGTATTTCTCAAGAAAGGCACAATCAATGTAGTACCCCCTTTGGCGCTAAATACTTGCCGCAGATTTAGGCAAAATGTAGGCTAAAATGTGTCTAAATTCATTGAACCCGCGACAAGTTTTTGGTGCTGGAGGGAGCATATATATTCGGGATGCATTATCCCAAAAAACATGTTCGAGCAAATTCAGTTGTATACTTGAATTATTTTTTATAACCCGAGAGACAAATATAGGATTCTCAATTGGTAAGCAAATGTTTTTCACCATGTTTGTTGGAGCATAAAAATCAAGCAAACCTGTACTATAAGGTGATGGAACCCTTCATCAATTCATTTCAATAGAGGTTCATTTGCCTTACTTAGGTGCAAGTCAAATGATGAAGCAAACTATCTTTTGGGTCAAGTATTTGTTTACAAAAAGTGCATTGTTCTTAACAGTTTTTATAAACAGCAGGTCATTCTTATTATAGTCATCTTTAGTTTGACTACGGGAGTTGATTCATCATCAACTGGCACAAGTTCGATGAAAAATTTCTGTCCAAAGCGTAATCCAGCACCTTCCTTTATATCTCATCAAAGAAAACTATGCGCTCTCATGGAAGAAACTAAAGATGACTTCACAACAGTCCACTGGATACAATCAGAACGTGTAGCTCCAGCGCCATCACAACAGCACAGGTAATATTTTATTTTCTGGTTGATTTCATGGAAGAAATGCGCTGCTAAAACATATGGAGTTGTAATGATTTGTTATTTTTCAGGGATACAAACATAAATATGATCTGTACAATTATTGCTTATGTTCTCTTATGGGCATGTTGTGCCGCTCCATGGTAATTTTTTGGTTCTAGTTAAATAAGATTTACATATCTGACACTTTTCTTCCAAATATATGCATTTGTTTTGACCTTTTGTTATGGTGTAGGGTTTCCATTAAGAATCTTGCGCCAGAAAATGGAAGGATTCATAGCTTTCTTTTCATGTTCAGAATAGAGCCTGTAAGCATGTGGCGCTATACACTACTAATAAGCATAAATTTCTATGCATCAATGATAGCATATGGAGTAGCACATGGACTAGTGTCAAATCCACATGAAAGGACAATGTGGAACAACTTTACATGGCTTGAGCTCACTACAACTATCGCGAATGCAGCTTACCTTTCCACAATTTTTCTAGCGCTTATATGGTTGCTGCATCGTGAGAAAATGATTGTTCCGGTAGGTACCTTCAACAATTATCATCTGCGTATTATGGAAGTCTTCGTATATTGTATCATTTGTTGTTTCTGATATATTGCTCAAATTTTTGATATTACAGGAAGCCAATATGGTCATGTCATGGCTTGGTAGCATTATTGCCGCAATCCTGATATCCACTGTTCATTTTGTGCTTGGTGTTTGGCATCCATCCAACTTTCAGAAGATTTTCTTATTTGAGATGATTGCATCTTTCTGCACTATGTTGATGCTTTTGTTTCGATGGTTCACAATGGTAATGGATAGAATAATCTTTTTAAATTATAACGTTATTAAGTCTATTATTTGATTTTTTTTTGCATCTTGTAGCACTGTAATGCTATTCTACTTTGCAAAATATTTACACTTAGCAACTATTCGAATAATTTTATCCAAGGGTGTTAGGTTTGCTTCTAAAGAATATCAGTAAAAATGATTAGTTGAGTATCTCTTAATTTATTACTAAGGAGTTAATCGCACCTTACTAGTTGAAAGCTTCACATGCTATGATTAAACCACACTATGCATTATACTTGCGGGATAGCGAGTAAATTATTTTGCATGTGGGCTGCCTAGAGAATTGTCTTGCAACTCATTACAAGTAATTTATTCAGCTAATTAACGTCATTGTAGTTGGCGTGGGTTCTATGGGCTTGTTGCTGGTTGTTTTTAACATTTTTGTTCATTTTTGTAGGCACCTACACCTGTTAATGTCCTCTTAAATCTATGTGCTATCGTAAGTGGAATAATATTGCTTTGCATCATAGAAGAAAACAAATGGTACAAATGGGCTGTTGTATTTCTGGGCTTATTGTGCAGAATCATTGAGCTAATAACATGGGCAATTTGGTTTCGGTTTTATGAAGGGAGGAATCCTGTGATTGTCGCAGAACACGCGAATGACGACTAAGTAGGTACTCATTTCTCTCATGCGCATTTTCGGTGTTAAGTCATTGAGACACCCTGCCTTCTATATACTGTATTGTTAAGACTCCTAGTATGAAATAATCATAATTTGATTGGTCCAGAGACACATTGGAAAACCAGCCATTTTGTGTTTGTATCCTACCATCTATCTTTGCCTTATGTCTCTGTTTCTGCTTGTATTACTATTTGGGCCTGTTATTTTGCTTTGTTCGTTATTTCTCAAGCTCGAATCCCCCTTTTTCGTTTGTTTTCCAAGAAGTATATAGTTAATAACTGCACTGGAAGGAAAATTTAGTAAAAGCATGTCGGATGAAATAAAGCATGGAATTAATCATTTTTATAGCAATATGATTTATTCGTTCAATGAGATAAATTTGGTCAACTATGCACTACTTTGTGCTAAATTTTCTATAGCATCTGATGATGCTGAGAGTATTTTTCTCAGTGAATACTGTGACGAATGAGCTAAAAAACAAAACGTAGGATTTAACAGCTGAATGATTGTTTGGCATATATATGAAGTGAGAATTAGTTCTACAAATAAAGATCATGTTATCATATAACACCAACATGAATACATGTGAAGTTTTATTCTAGTCTCTAAATCATTTGAGACGTTGTCAGTATGAACTTTTTTAACATGCTATATTTAACTATGCTTTTAGTTTCGAATACCTATCCTACATATCTGGTCTGCCACTGTATTTCAAAAATAACTTCATTATTTTCACCAACTATATACTGAACTGATTTTTACAAAAGGTAATATGACTAGCTCTGAACCTTCCTTTTTGTTTGAAAAACTACACTTCACATCACCAGTCACCACTTCTGTTTTTAGGAATATGTGAGGTAATATGGAGTTAATTAGCTGAAGAAATTACTTATAATATTTTTTGCTCTTAAACAAATATTTTGAAAATCATGTTAGTCACTCCGCAACAATTGCAACTGAACCCACCTCCATGCCCAGTCCCACAAGGAAGCTACCGGCCAGTAAAATCTTGTAACCTCTGGTAGCCAGTCTATCATCCCCGTTCACCCTTGCCACATAAACACACACCATCCCAGTACATATGCTGATAACAGGTACTTCGTTCTCTAGTTCCATTTCTACTGGTTCTTCAGATACCAGTTTCTTGCAAGTCACAGTTATATCTGGTCCGCCACTGCATTTCAAAAGTAACTTAATTTATTTTCACCAACTATATACTGAACTGATTTTTACAAAAGGTAATATGACTAGCTCTGAACCTTCTTAAAACTACACTTTACATCACTATTCACTGCTTCTGCTTTTAGGAAGAATATGCGAGGTAATATGGAGTGAATTAGCTAAAGAAATTATACTTATAATATTTTTGCTCTTGAAAAAATATTTTGAAAATCATGTTAAGTCATTCAGCAACAATTGAACTGAACCCAGCTCCATGCACTGTCCCACAATGTTCCATGAAGAGTCCTGCTGACCATATGCCTAAGGAAGCTACTGACCAGTAAAATCTTGTAACCTCTGGTTGCACGGATATCATAGTATCATCCGCATTCACCCCCGCCACATAAACACACACCACCCCAGTACATATGCAGATAATGGTACTTTGATCTCTAATTCTATGTGTACTGGTCTACAGATACCAGTTTCTTGCAATGCACAGTTATATACTTATTTTCTTCAAGTTATAGATGTAATTCTAGTGCATTCAGTGTAGCTGAATCTGAGAATGGCAAACTACTAGCAAATTAGAGTTTGTGGTGAACTCAGAAAGAGAATTCCGGTTCTGACATTTTCTTGTCTTATGGCAGATTTGCAGTACACATCTGAATCAGCGACTGTCCGTAACGCTAACAGTATGGCCCAATGGACAGAATACCCTCCCACGCTGAGAAGTTGTTGTCGATGATTTTAAATGTACTGATGTGTTTTGTATCCAAAAAACTAAGGATGTTTAAACTTGATGTGGGCAACTATAGTACCTTTGGGAATTATGAACCAAAACCTTAGACTATATGCGCAAAAAAAAACCTTAGACTATGTAGTTGAAAGTTTGTTCACTTCACGAGGCCATTTGCTGAACAAAATGATTGTGAGTCTTTCTTATGAGAACTGAATGATATTTTTCTCTTAACTAGTAGAGCTGAAATGGCCATGTTCTATTGTCGTTTCTTTACTGAGTTGGCCAAGATACTTGGCTGTATATGGGGGTGGCAGCGTTAGTCAGAATATTTTGCCCTATTCTTTTTTATTCACCTTTTCTGGAAGAATTTGATACCCCGATGGTTATTTTGCATCTTGTAGTAAATGACTCACCAGAATTTCCAATGTGAATGGAATCTGATGCTCCAACTCCTGGCTGAATAATGGAATCACGCACGCAAAGCCTAACGCGCCTGCCCTAGCTCACGCACGGGCCTCATCCTGCACCAACACCATCGACGTTGGCAAGCTTGCAGGTGCAAATGTTAGAGCATCTCCAGTCCTTCTCTAAACCGCGTCTGCCAAAAAAAAAAAAAAAAGCACCGGATTAGTTGTTTGGGGAGAACTCTTTGGGGATGTTGTACCTTCGTGTCGCGATTGGAGGCGTCCCTCTCCAGCCGGGTCCTAAACGCACCCCCCAACACCTTTTACATGGAAAAACATTAAAAAAAATGATGAAGAACATCTAGAAACCTTGAAATACACCGAGGGAGGGCATAATACCTAGACTAGAGGTCCTGTTAGCCCTCGCCTTCTTCGTTGTGGTCGTCATTGCTGTCGTCGCCCGAGTCATCGCCGTGGTACTGGATACGACAAGACTCGTTGTCGAACACCTTGACGCTCATCTCCTCGTCGCCTTCGAAGAAGAAGTTCACCAAGCAGCCGACCTCGATGTCGTGGGCGCGGGCGAACTTCTTCCAACTGGTGTGGACGTACATTTTGCTTTGCCCGTCGAACAAGACCTCCACGGTCCACCCGCGGAAGCCGCGGCTTGCTTCCGCAGGGTCACCTCGGCCTACGAGAAATTCGACGAACTTGTCCGGGAGCTTCTTCTTGCCGAAAGAGCCATCGTTGATGAGGACGACGAACTTGAAGTACTTGTCGTGGGGCACTCCTCTTCCTCAGGCGATGGCGAGCGTGCTGCACGTCCGCCCCTGCCCCTGCCCCTAGCACGGCGAGTTGAACCCGCCATGGAGCGCGTGCGGAGAAAGTTGGGTGGCAGCGGCTAGGGTTGTGGATGTGTGGGCTAGGGTTATGAGTGAAGAACGATGAGCGAGCACCCCATTTTATACGCCGGAGGCAGGCGAGGGGGCGGTGGCACGCACCGGCACGCGGGACAAGGCGCGGCGAGACATCTCGCTGCGCGTTTGAGAAAACTGCAACGTCGTTGAGCAGAAATTAATTTGTGTTGACTAGAGGTAGGCGACGGGTGCACAACAATCTGCATCTCTGAAAAGGCTAGCCCGCCACTCACGATGTGGATCTTCGTTGCGTCTGGCACTGCTGCAACGTCTCCTATGTAATGGGAATGGGCCCGGGATGCCGAACACCGTATTGAGCCGCGCCGGTTGAAAAAAGGATTTGGGACGATCAAAGGTCTGACACAATCTAAATCCCTTTGAGCACCCTAAATCCCTTTGAAGAACGCTTTATAACACGCGGCTAGAGATGCTCTTAGAAGTTAGAATGGTGCCGGATCATTCATGCCATGACACGGTGCTTGGAAGGCCTTTGCGCCAAGGTTTAGCCATCACCCGTCTCGCATCCAGCCACTAGTGCGTGAGCACGTCGCCGGCTTCGGGCAGGCGACAAGTAGCACGAACCCGGAAGATGACCTCATGTCACACCTGTCGCACAGAGGGGCAATTAGTCTGCAAATGATGCATGGTTTTGATCAGGTTCATGAGCAAGGCACTACAGGAATCGTCCAAGGTGCCGACGGCCACCGATCCTCGGCGTAGACAGGAGAAGCCGTCGGCGTATCCTACACCGAGGGCTGCCGCCGGCATAGTCCCTTGGCAAAGAACTGCCTCGGCTGAGACCACGTGTGCCTCGGTGTAGGGCCGGCCCTCCACGTAGACCTGAGAGGCCGATGGCCGGATCGACCCCTCGGCGTACGGGCCCTCAGCATTGGCTGGCTAGCGGGCGTCGTCCGTCTGACGGACGTTACCTTCTACGCCGACGGCCTCCCCCTCGGCATAGACTTCCACGTGGCGGGCTCATACGCACTCGGGCGAGCCCTGTCCTTCCGCTACGCCGATGGGCTCCCCCTCGGCATAGTCAGCTCTACGCCGACAGCCAGGCCGTCCGGCATAGGCCAGCCATTTGGTCCTAGGCCATGCCTATGCCGACGGCAAGCCCCTCGGCATAGAGGTAGCTATTTTTTTCGCTCGTTTGGGAGCAGCAAAATTCACATAAAATTCACGAAAACTTCACACAAGCAATATACACATAAAATGAAGTGCAAGTAGCAAATACACATCGGAGTGTCATAGCATAATCCAAAATGTACATAAGACTGTCATAGCATCAAGTAGAGATACCCAACGGATTACATGTCTATCTCGAGGCTAAAAGCCCTAATGATCTGAAGGGTAAGGCGGGCTAGAATCGAGCTCGACACTGTTGAACTGAAGCGACGGCCGGCGATATTGCGCTCCAGTAGAAGCTGCAGAAGAACCACCAGGAGAAGTACCGGGAGAAGAACCGAAATAATGGCTAGGAGAAGGACCACCATGATGAACCGATGTGATCTCACGCCCACCCTCCGAGGCATGACCAAAGTCCTGGTTCCCGGAACGTCCCGTTCCCTACATGTTCCCTAGATGTTAGCAACTTGTGAGACAAAGGAAAGTGTGTAACCAATGGTTTAGCGAAGAACTTACCGGTGTTGATGCGTAGTATGTACTAGCGAAACTTTCCTTCGACGGCATCAATGGCGCTGGCCCGGAAAGGGAGGATGCTCCCCTAACTCCAAGCTCTGTCCAGTTCGCAGGGCCATCATCGTCACCTGCAAGATAGTTTACATGTCAGGCTTTGCAGAAATAAAGCATCAAACTAGGGGAAAGTGTGACTTGTCATCATTTGCAAAAAGAAAGGTTCAAACTTACATTTACATATGCTATGTAGTTCGTGAACGCCGACTGGTGCTACTGAAAGGACACATGATATTCTTCATAAGCGGCATCGAAGGCCGCCTCGAAGTCAGGCTACAATTTCACAAACAATGAATCTCGTCAACACTTAGCCATGCATGAACGAAAGTTGGAAAGAGGATGAAATGAGGAAAACTTACATCATATGTGGATCGCCGAGGCTGGCGACGAGGCGGGATATGGGGGTTGTCTTTGGTGAGGCCCGCCTTGAGACGCGTGAAGGTCGTGGTGAGGGTATGCTTGACCTTTGTGTTAAGCATCTTGAGACGGCCATGCGGCAACCCTCCGGACGACAGGACCAACGACTCCTCGTCGATCTCCGCGCTCATGGGGTCATCCACCTCGATGCTTCACCATCGTGTAGTAGTTCTTGGCGTCCTCGGCGTAGGTGCTTGATACGTCTCCGACGTATCGATAATTTCTTATGTTCCATGCCACATTATTGATGATATCTACATGTTTTATACATACTTTATGTCATATTTATGCGTTTTCCGGAACTAACCTATTGACGAGATGCCGAAGGGCCGGTTCCTGTTTTCTCGCTGTTTTTGGTTTCAGAAATCCTAGTAACGAAATATTCTCGGAATTGGACCGAAATCAACGCCCGGGTTCCTATTTTGCCCGGAAGCATCCAGAACACCCGAGAACCGCCAGAGAGGGGGCACAGGGCCACCAAACCCTAGGCCGGCGCGGCCAAGGGGGGGCCCGCGCCCTCCTATAGTGTCGGCGCCCCTTCGACCTCCTGACGCCACCTCTTCGCCTATATAAAGCCCCTGGACCTAAAACCTCGATACGAAAAAGCCACGGTACGAGAAACCTTCCAGAGCCGCCGCCATCGCGAAGCCAAGATCTGGGGGACATGAGTCTCTGTTCCGGCACGCCGCCGGGACGGGGAAGTGCCCCCGGAAGGCTCCTCCATCGACACCACCGCCCTCTTCATCAACGCTGCTGTCTCCCATGAGGAGGGAGTAGTTCTCCATCGAGGCTCGGGGCTGTACCGGTAGCTATGTGGTTCATCTCTCTCCTATGTACTTCAATACAATAATCTCATGAGCTGCCTTACATGATTGAGATTCATATGATGATGCTTGTAATCTAGATGTCATTGTGCTAGTCAAGTGGGTTTTACTTATGTGATCTCCGGAGACTCCTTGTCCCGCGTGTGTAAAGGTGACAGTGTGTGCACCGTGTGGGTCTCTTAGGCTATATTTCACAGAATACTTATTCACTGTTATGAATGGCATAGTGAAGTGCTTATTTATATCCCTTTATGATTGCAATGTGTTTTGTATCACAATTTATCTGTGTGCTACTCTAGTGATGTTATTAAAGTAGTTTATTCCTCCTGCACGGTGTAATGGTGACGAGTGTGTGCATCACGTGTTAGTACTTGGCGTAGGCTATGATTATGATCTCTTGTAGATTATGAAGTTAACTATTGCTATGATGGTATTGATGTGATCTATTCCTCCTACATAGTG
This sequence comes from Lolium rigidum, assembly GCF_022539505.1. NCBI lineage: Eukaryota > Viridiplantae > Streptophyta > Magnoliopsida > Poales > Poaceae > Lolium > Lolium rigidum. The sequence goes on from NC_061508.1 coordinate 120,662,937, forward strand.
TGAATGTGATAGTGTGCATGCTATGTTAGTACTTGGTTTAGTTGTGTTGATCTGTCATGCACTCTAAGGTTATTTAAATATGAACATTGAATATTGTGGAGCTTGTTAACTCCGGCATTGAGGGTTCGTGTAATCCTACGCAATTAATGGTGTTCATCATCCAACAAGAGAGTGTAGAGTATGCATTTATCTATTCTGTTATGTGATCAAAGTTGAGAGTGTCCACTAGTGAAAGTCTAATCCCTAGGCCTTGTTCCTAAATACTGCTATCGCTGCTTGTTTACTTGTTTTACTGCGTTACTACTGCTGCGTTACTACTTGCTTGTTCTTCGTCCTGGGCAAAGCACTGTTACAGTGCCGTTGCCACTGCTCATACTTATTTATACCACCTGTATTTCACTATCTCTTCGCCGAACTAGTGCACCTATTAGGTGTGTTGGGGACACAAGAGACTTCTTGCTTTGTGGTTGCGGGGTTGCATGAGAGGGATATCTTTGACCTCTTCCTCCCTGAGTTCGATAAACCTTGGGTGATTCACTTAAGGGAAACTTGCTGTCTGTTCTACAAACCTCTCGCTCTTGGAGGCCCAACACTTGTCTACAAGAATAGAAGCTCCCGTAGACATCAAGCTATTTTACGGCGCCGTTGCGGGGAGGAAAGGTAAAAGGTACTCACACTCGGATTTCGGCTACTAAGCTATTTTCGCCGTTGTAAGTACTCGAAGCTATTTCCTTTAGATCCTGCAATTGCATCTTTTTGTTTCTTGTTTACACTAGTTTGGCATAATGGACAACAATGAGCTTCTTATTCTATTTCCTGATTTAAGACATGGATGGTTTGATGCGAAAATTAAAAAACCTATGGAATCTTATTTGCATGCTTGGTAGTAATATTAGTATGAACGCTTTGAACACCATTGTTGCTAATGATATGGAAAATTCTAAGCTTGGGGAAGCTGGCTTTGATGAGCATGATATTTTTAGTCCCCCAAGCATTGAGGAGAAAATTTTCTTTGATGATACTTTGCCTCCTATTTATGATGATTATAATGATATTGGTATTTTAGTACCGTCTGTTATGGAGGATAAATTTGATTATGATTACAATATGCCTCCTATATTTGATGATGAGAATAATAATGATAGCTACTTTGTTGAATTTGCTCCCACTACAACTAATAAAATTGATTATGCTTATGTGGAGAGTAATAATTTTATGCATGAGACTCATGATAAGAATGCTTTATGTGATAGTTATATTGTTGAGTTTGCTCATGTTGCTACTGAAAGTTATTATGAGAGAGGAAAATATGGTTGTAGAAATTTTCATGTTACTAAAATGCCTCTCTATGTGCTGAAATTTTTGAAGCTACACTTGTTTTATCTTCCTATGCTTGTTACTTTGCTCTTCATGAACTTGTTTACTTACAAGATTCCTATGCATAGGAAGCATGTTAGGCTTAAATTTGTTTTGAATTTTCCTCTTGATGCTCTCTTTTGCTTCAAATACTATCTCTTGCGAGTGCATCATTAAAACTGCTGAGCCCATCTTAATGGCTATAAAGAAAGAACTTCTTGGGAGATAACCCATGTGTTTTTTTGCTACAGTACTTTTATTTTGTATTTGAGTCTTGGAAGTTGTTACTACTGTAGCAAACTCTCCTTATCTTATTTTATTGCATTGTTGTGCCAAGTAAAGTCTTTGATAGTAAGGTTCATACTAGATTTGGATTACTGCGCAGAAATAGATTTCTTGCTGTCACGAATCTGGGCCTAATTCTCTGTAGGTAACTCCGAAAATTATGCCAATTTACATGAGTGATCCTAAGATATGTACGCAACTTTCATTCAATTTGAGCATTTTCATTTGATCAAGTCTGGTGCCATTTTAAAATTCTTCTTTACGGACTGTTATGTTTTGACAGATTCTGCCTTTTATTTCGCATTGCTTCTTTCGCTGTGTTGGGTGGATTTCTTTGTTCCATTACCTTCCAGTAGTTTTGAGCAATGTCCAGAAGTGTTAAGAATGATTGTGTCACCTCTGAACATGTGAATTTTCAATTATTCATTAACCCTCTAATGAGTTTGTTTCGAGTTTGGTGTGGAGGAAGTTTTCAAGGGTCAAGAGAGGAGGATGATATACTATGATCAAGAAGAGTGAAGAGTCTAAGCTTGGGGATGCCCCCATGGTTCATCCCTGGATATTATAAGAAGACTCAAGCATTGATGACGCGTAAAGCACACGCCCGTTGGGAACCCCAAGTGGAAGGTGTGATGCGTACAGCAGCAAGTTTCCCTCAGTAAGAAACCAAGGTTTATCGAACCAGTAGGAGCCAAGAAGCACGTTGAAGGTTGATGGCGGCGGGATGTAGTGCGGCGCAACACCGGGGATTCCGGCGCCAACGTGGAACCTGCACAACACAACCAAAGTACTTTGCCCCAACGAAACAGTGAGGTTGTCAATCTCACCGGCTTGCTTGTAACAAAGGATTAACCGTATTGTGTGGAAGATGATTGTTTGCGAGAGAAAACAATAAAACAAGTATTGCAGCAGATTTGTATTTCGGTATTAAAGAATGGACCGGGGTCCACAGTTCACTAGAGGTGTCTCTCCCATAAGATAAAAGCATGTTGGGTGAACAAATTACGGTCGGGCAATTGACAAATAGAGAGGGCATAACAATGCACATACATGTCATGATAAGTACGGTGAGATTTAATTGGGCATTACGACAAAGTACATAGACCGCCATCCAAGCTGCATCTATGCCTAAAAAGTCCACCTTCGGGTTATCATCCGAACCCCTTCCGGTATTAAGTTGCAAAGCAACGAGACAATTGCATTAAGTATGGTGCGTAATGTAACCAACAACTACATCCTCGGACATAGCGCTAATGTTTTATCCCTAGTGGCAACAACACAACACAACCTTAGAACTTTCGTCACTTTGTCCCAGGTGTCAATGCGGGCATGAACCCACTATCGAGCATAAATACTCCCTCTTGGAGTTAAAAGCAAAAACTTGGCCAGAGCCTCTACTAGTAACGGAGAGCATGCAAGATCATAAACAACACATATGTAATAACTTGATAATTAACATAACATGGTATTCTCTATCCATCGGATCCCGACAAACACAACATAGAGTATTACGAGATAGATGATCTTGATCATGTTAGGCAGCTCACAAGATCCAACAATGAAGCACAATGAGGAGAAGACAACCATCTAGCTACTGCTATGGACCCATAGTCCAGGGGTGAACTACTCATTCATCACTCCGGAGGCGACCATGGCGGTGTAGAGTCCTCCGGGAGATGAATCCCCTCTCCGGCAGGGTGCCGGAGGAGATCTCCAGAATCCCCCGAGATGGGATTGGCGGCGGCGGCGTCTCTGGAAGGTTTTCCATATCGTGGTTTTTTCGCATCAGGGGTTTCGCGACGGAGGCTTTAAGTAGGCGGAAGGGCAGAGTCGGGGGGCTGACGAGGGGCCTACACCACCCGCGCCGCCTTGTGGTTTGGCCACCTCGTGGCCCCACTTCGTATGCTCTTCGGTCTTCTGGAAGGTTCGTGGCGAAATAGGCCCCTGGGTCTTCGTTTCGTCCAATTCCGAGAATATTTCGTTACTAGGATTTCGAAACCAAAAACAGCGAGAAAACAACGAATCGGCACTTCGGCATCTTGTTAATAGGTTAGTTCCGAGAAAATGCACGAATATGACATAAAGTGTGCATAAAACATGTAGGTATCATCAATAATATGGCATAGAACATAAGAAATTATCGATACGTCGGAGACGTATCAAGCATCCCCAAGCTTAGTTCTGCTCGTCCCGAGGAGGTAAAACGATAACAAAGATAATTTCTGAAGTGACATGCCATCATAACCTTGATCATACTATTTGTAAACATATGTAGTGGATGCAGCGATCAAAACAATGGTAATGACATGAGTAAACAAATGAATCATAAAGCGAAGACTTTTCATGAATAGTACTTCAAGACAAGCATTAATAAGTCTTGCATAAGAGTTAACTCATAAAGCAATAAATCAAAGTAAAGGTATTGAAGCAACACAAAGGAAGATTAAGTTTCAGCGGTTGCTTTCAACTTGTAACATGTATATCTCATGGATAATTGTCAACATAGAGTAATATAACAAGTGCAATATGCAAGTATGTAGGAATCAATGCACAGTTCACACAAGTGTTTGCTTCTTGAGGTGGAGAGAGATAGGTGAACTGACTCAACATAAAAGTAAAAGAATGGTCCTTCAAAGAGGAAAGCATCGATTGCTATATTTGTGCTAGAGCTTTTATTTTGAAAACATGAAACAATTTTGTCAACGGTAGTAATAAAGCATATGAGTTATGAAGGTTATATCTTACAAGTTGCAAGCCTCATGCATAGTATACTAATAGTGCCCGCACCTTGTCCTAATTAGCTTGGAATACCGGATCTTTGCAATGCACATGTTTTAACCAAGTGTCACAATGGGGTACCTCCATGCCGCCTGTACAAAGGTCTAAGGAGAAAGCTCGCATTTTGGATTTCTCGCTTTTGATTATTCTCAACTTAGACTCCTCTTTAATGCATAAGCATGTGGCAACAATTATTATTCTCATATGAGATTGAGGATATATGTCCAAAACTGAAACTTCCACCATGATTCATGGCTTTAGTTAGCGGCCCAATGTTCTTCTCTAACAATATACATGCTCCAACCATTAAGGTGGTAGATCTCTCTTACTTAAGACAAGACGGACATGCATAGCAACTCACATGATATTCAACAAGGAATAGTTGATGGCGTCCCCAGAAACATGGTTATCGCACAACAAGCAACTTAATAAGAGATAAAGTGCATAAGTACATATTCAATACCACAATAGTTTTTAATTTATTTGTCCCATGAGCTATATATTGCAAAGGTGAATGATGGAATTTTAAAGGTAGCACTCAAGCAATTTACTTTGGAATGGCGGAGAAATACCATGTAGTAGGTAGGTATGGTGGACACAAATGGCATAGTGGTTGGCTCAAGTATTTTGGATGCATGAGAAGTATTCCCTCTCGATACAAGGTTTAGGCTAGCAAGGTTATTTGAAACAAACACAAGGATGAACGGTGCAGCAAAACTCACATAAAAGACATATTGTAAACATCATAAGACTCCACACCGTCTTCCTTGTTGTTCGAAACTCAATACTAGATGTTATCTAGACTCTAGAGAAACCAAATATGCAAACCAAATTAGCAAGCTCTAAGTGTTTCTTCATTAATGGGTGCAAAGTATATGATGCAAGAGCTTAAACATGAGCACAACAATTGCCAAGTATCAAATTATCCAAGACATTTTAGAATTACTACATGTAGTATTTTCCAATTCCAACCATATAACAATTTAACGAAGAAGAAACTTCGCCATGAATACTATGAGTAGAGCCTAAGGAAATACTTGTCCATATGCTACAGCGGAGCGTGTCTCTCTCCCATAAAGTGAATGCTAGGATCCATTTTATTCAAACAAAACAAAAACAAAAACAAAAACAAACCGACGCTCCAAGCAAAGTGCATAAGATGTGATGGAATAAAAATATAGTTTCAGGGGAGGAACTCGATAATGTTGTCGATGAAGAAGGGGATGCCTTGGGCATCCCCAAGCTTAGACGCTTGAGTCTTCTTAGAATATGCAGGGGTGAACCACCGGGGCATCCCCAAGCTTAGAGCTTTCACTCTCCTTGATCATATTGCATCATACTCCTCTCTTGATCCTTGAAAACTTCCTCCACACCAAACTCGAAACAAATCATTAGAGGATTAGTGCATAATAAAAAATCACATGTTCAGAGGTGACACAATCATTCTTAACACTTCTGGACATTGCATAAAGCTACTGGACATTAATGGATCAAAGAAATTCATCCAACATAGCAAAAGAGGCAATGCGAAACAAAAGGCAGAATCTGTCAAAACAGAACAGTCCGTAAAGATGGATTTTATTAGGCCACCAGACTTGCTCAAACGAAATTGCCCAAATTGAATGAAAGTTGCGTACATATCTGAGGATCATGCACGTAAATTGGCTTAATTTTCTGAACTACCTACAGGGAGATAGACCCAGATTCGTGACAGCAAAGAAATCTGTAGCTCGCGCAGATAATCCAAATCTAGTACTTACTTTACTATCAAAGACTTTACTTGGCACAACAAAACTCAAAACTAAGATAAGGAGAGGTTGCTACAGTAGTAAACAACTTCCAAGACACAAATATAAAACAAAAATACTGTAGTAAAAACATGGTTGTCTCCCATAAGCGCTTTTCTTTAACGCCTTTCAGCTAGGCGCAGAAAGTGTATCTCAAGTAACATCAAGAGAAGAAGCATCAACATCATAATTTGTTCTAATAATAGAATCATAAGGTAACTTCATTCTCTTTCTAGGGAAGTGTTCCATACCTTTCTTGAGAGGAAATTGATATTTAATATTACCTTCCTTCATATCAATAGTAGCACCAACGGTTCGAAGAAAAGGTCTTCCCAATATAATGGGGCAAGATGCATTGCATTCAATATCCAAGATAACAAAATCAACGGGGACAAGGTTATTGTTAACCATAATATGAACATTATCAACTCTCCCCAAAGGTTTCTTTTTAGCATTATCGGCGAGATTAACATCCGGATAACAGTTTTTCAATGGTGGCAAGTCAAGCATATCATAGACTTTCTTAGGCATAACGAAATACTTGCACCAAGATCACATAAAGCATTACAATCAAAATCTTTGACCCTCATTTTAATGATGGGCTCCCAACCATCTTCTAGCTTTCTAGGAATAGAAGTTTCAAGTTTTAGTTTCTCTTCTCTAGCTTTTATGAGAGCATTTATAATATGTTTTGTGAAAGCCAAATTTATAGCGCTAGCATTGGGACTCTTAGCAAGTTTTTGTAAGAACTTTATAACTTCAGAGATGTGGCAATCATCAAAATCTAAATCATTACAATCTAAAGCAATGGGATTATCATCCCCAAGGTTGGAAAAAATTTCAGCAGTTTTATCACAAGCAGTTTCAGCAGTTTTAGCAGTTTCAGGTAATTTTGCGCGCTTTGCACTAGGAGTAGAAGCATTTCCAACACCAATTATTTTATTATTGATAGTAGGAGGTACAGCAACATGTGAATCATTAGCATTGCTAGTGGTGGTAATAGTCCAAACTTTAGCTACATTTTCCTTTTTAGCTAGTTTTTCATTTTCTTCTCTATCCCACCTAGCACGCAGTTCAACCATTAATCTTATATTCTCATTAATTCTAACTTGGATGGCATTTGCTGTAGTAACAATTTTATTTTCAATATTCCTATTAGGCATAACTTTCGATTTCAAAAGATCAACATCAGAGGTAAGACTATCAACTCTAGAAACAAGAATATCAATTTTATTGAGTTTTTCCTCAACAGATTTGTTAAAAGCAGTTTGTGTACTAATAAATTCTTTAAGCATGGCTTCAAGTCCAGGGGGTGTATTCCTATTATTGTTGTAAGAATTCCCATAAGAATTAGCATAACCGTTACCATTATTATAAGGGTATGGCCTATAGTTATTACTAGAATTGTTCCGATAAGCATTGTTATTGAAATTATTATTTTTAATGAAGTTTACATCAACATGTTCTTCTTGGGCAACCAATGAAGCTAACGGAACATTATTAGGATCAACATTAGTCCTATCATTCACAAGCATAGACATAATAGCATCAACCTTATCATTCAAGGAAGAGGATTCTTCAACAGAATTTACCTTCTTACCTTGTGGAGCTCTTTCCGTGTGCCATTCGAGTAATTAACCATCATATTATCAAGAAGCTTTGTTGCTTCACCAAGAGTGATGGACATAAAGGTACCTCCAGCAGCTGAATCCAATAAATTCCGCGAAGAAAAATTTAGTCCTGCATAGAAGGTTTGGATGATCATCCAAGTAGTCGATCCATGGGTTGGGCAATTTTTACCAGAGATTTCATTCTTTCCCAAGCTTGAGCAACATGTTCATTATCCAATTGTTTAAAATTCATTATGCTACTCCTCAAAGATATAATTTTAGCAGGGGGATAATATCTACCAATAAAAGCATCCTTGCATTTAGTCCAGGAATCAATACTATTCTTAGGCAGAGATAGCAACCAATCTTTAGCTCTTCCTCTTAATGAGAAAGGAAACAATTTTAATTTTATAATGTCACCATCTACATCTTTATACTTTTGCATTTCACATAGTTCAACAAAATTATTGAGATGGGCAGCAGCATCATCGGAACTAACACCGAGAAAATTGCTCTCGCATAACAAGATTCAGTAAAGCAGGTTTAATTTCAAAGAATTCTGTTGTAGTAGCAGGTGGAGCAATAGGTGTGCATAAGAAATCATTATTATTTGTGCTAGTGAAGTCACACAACTTAGTATTTTCAGGGTTGGCCATTTTAGCAGTAGTAAATAAAGCAAACTAGATAAAGTAAATGCAAGTAAACTATTTTTTTTTGTGTTTTTGATATAGCAAACAAGACAGTAAATAAAGTAAAGCTAGTAACTAATTTTTCTGTGTTTTGATATAAGTGCAGCAAACAAAGTAGTAAATAAAATAAAGCAAGACAAAAACAAAGTAAAGAGATTGAGAAGTGGAGACTCCCCTTGCAGCGTGTCTTGATCTCCCCGGCAACGGCGCCAGAAATTTACTTGCTGGCGTGTAGTTGACGTGGGAGTTAGAAGACTTTGTGGTGTAACTTTTCTTCAGGTCCCCGGAAACGGCGCCAGAAATTTAGCTTGATGACGCGTAAAGCACACGCCCGTTGGGAACCCCAAGTGGAAGGTGTGATGCGTACAGCAGCAAGTTTCCCTCAGTAAGAAACCAAGGTTTATCGAACCAGTAGGAGCCAAGAAGCACGTTGAAGGTTGATGGCGGCGGGATGTAGTGCGGCGCAACACCCGGGGATTCCGGCGCCAACGTGGAACTTGCACAACACAACCAAAGTACTTTGCCCCAACGAAACGAGTGAGGTTGTCAATCTCACCGGCTTGCTTTGTAACAAAGGATTAACCGTATTGTGTGGAAGATGATTGTTTGCGGAGAAAACGAGAAAAACAAGTATTGCAGCAGATTTGTATTTCAGTATTAAAGAATGGACCGGGGTCCACAGTTCACTAGAGGTGTCTCTCCCATAAGATAAAAGCATGTTGGGTGAACAAATTACGGTCGGGCAATTGACAAATAGAGAGGGCATAACAATGCACATACATGTCATGATAAGTATAGTGAGATTTAATTGGGCATTACGACAAAGTACATAGACCGCCATCCAACTCGCATCTATGCCTAAAAAGTCCACCTTCGAGGTTATCATCCGAACCCCTTCCGGTATTAAGTTGCAAAGCAACGAGACAATTGCATTAAGTATGGTGCGTAATGTAACCAACAACTACATCCTCGGACATAGCGCTAATGTTTTATCCCTAGTGGCAACGAGCACAACACAACCTTAGAACTTTCGTCACCTTGTCCCGGGTGTCAATGCGAGGCATGAACCCACTATCGAGCATAAATACTCCCTCTTGGAGTTAAAAGCAAAAACTTGGCCGGAGCCTCTACTAGTAACGGAGAGCATGCAAGATCATAAACAACACATATGTAATAACTTGATAATTAACATAACATGGTATTCTCTATCCATCGGATCCCGACAAACACAACATAGAGTATTACAGATAGATGATCTTGATCATGTTAGGCAGCTCACAAGATCCAACAATGAAGCACAATGAGGAGAAGACAACCATCTAGCTACTGCTATGGACCCATAGTCCAGGGGTGAACTACTCACTCATCACTCCGGAGGCGACCATGGAGGTGTAGAGTCCTCCGGAGATGAATCCCCTCTCCGGCGAGGGTGCCGGAGGAGATCTCGAGAATCCCCCGAGATGGGATTGGCGGCGGCGGTGTCTCCGGAAGGTTTTCCGTGATCGTGGTTTTTTCGCATCGGGGTTTCGCGATGGAGGCTTTAAGTAGGCGGAAGGGCGAGTCGGGGGCGACGAGGGGCCTACACCACAGGGCGGCGCGGGCCCCCTTGGCGCGCGC
>NC_061508.1:120673158-120738916 GCF_022539505.1 Lolium rigidum
CCCCCCCCCCCCCCCCCCGTGTGACAGCACCTCATTATCTCGTTGTCTATGTTGTCCCGGTATGGATGTCTAAGTTGAGAATAATCAAAAGCGAGAAATCCAATGCGAACTTTCTCCTTAGACCTTTGTACAGGCGGCATAGACGTACCCCTTTGTGAAACTTGGTTAAAACATGTGTATTGCGATGATAATCCTGGTGATCCGAGCTAATTAGGACAAGGTGCGGGCACTATTAGTATACTATGCATGAGGCTTGCAACTTGTAAGATATAATTTACATAACACATATGCTTTATTACTACCGTTGACAAAATTGTTTCACGTTTTCAAAATAAAAGCTCTAGCACAAATATAGCAATCGATGCTTTCCTCTTTGAAGGACCATTCTTTTACTTTTATGTTGAGTCAGTTCACCTATTTCTCTCCACCTCAAGAAGCAAACACTTGTGTGAACTGTGCATTGATTCCTACATACTTGCATATTGCACTTGTTATATTACTCTATGTTGACAATTATCCATGAGATACACATGTTACAAGTTGAAAGCAACCACTGAAACTTAATCTTCCTTTGTGTTGCTTCAATACCTTTACTTTGATTTATTGCTTTATGAGTTAACTCTTATGCAAGACTTATTGATGCTTGTCTTGAAGTGCTATTCATGAAAAGTCTTTGCTTTATGATTCATTTGTTTACTCATGTCATTACCATTGTTTTGATCGCTGCATTCATTACATATGCTTACAATAGTATGATCAAGGTTATGATGGCATGTCACTTCAGAAATTATCTTTGTTATCGTTTACTTGCTCGGGACGAGCAGAACTAAGCTTGGGGATGCTGATACGTCTCCGACGTATCGATAATTTCTTATGTTCCATGCCACATTATTGATGATATCTACATGTTTTATACATACTTTATGTCATATTTATGCGTTTTCCGGAACTAACCTATTGATGAGATGCCGAAGGGCCAGTTCCTGTTTTCTGCTGTTTTTGGTTTCAGAAATCCTAGTAACGAAATATTCTCGGAATTGGACGAAATCAACGCCCGTGTTCCTATTTTGCCCGGAAGCATCCAGAACACCCGAGAACCGCCGCAGAGGGGGCACAGGGCCACCAAACCCTAGGCCGGCGCGGCCAGGGGGGCCCGCGCCCCCTATAGTGTCGGCGCCCCTTTGACCTCCCGACGCCGCCTCTTCGCCTATATAAAGCCCCCGGACCTAAAACCTCGATACGAAAAAGCCACGGTACGAGAAACCTTCCGGAGCCGCCGCCATCGCGAAGCCAAGATCCGGGGGACATGAGTCTCTGTACCGGCACGCCGCCGGGACGGGGAAGTGCCCCCGGAAGGCTCCTCCATAGACACCACCGCCCTCTTCATCAACGCTGCTGTCTCCCATGAGGAGGGAGTAGTTCTCCATCGAGGCTCGGGGTTGTACCGGTAGCTATGTGTTTCATCTCTCTCCTATGTACTTCAATACAATAATCTCATGAGCTGCCTTACATGATTGAGATTCATATGACGATGCTTGTAATCTAGATGTCATTGTGCTAGTCAAGTGGGTTTTACTTATGTGATCTCCGGAGACTCCTTGTCCCACGTGTGTAAAGGTGACATTGTGTGCACCGTGTGGGTCTCTTAGGCTATATTTCACGTGAATACTTATTCACTGTTATGAATGGCATAGTGAAGTGCTTATTTATATCCCTTTATGATTGCAATGTGTTTTGTATCACAATTTATCTGTGTGCTACTCTAGTGATGTTATTAAAGTAGTTTATTCTTCCTGCACGGTGTAATGGTGACAGTGTGTGCATCCGTGTTAGTACTTGTCGTAGGCTATGATTATGATCTCTTGTAGATTATGAAGTTAACTATTTCTATGATGGTATTGATGTGATCTATTCCTCCTACATAGTGTGAAGGTGACAGTGCGCATGCTATGTTAGTACTTGGTTTAGTTGTGTTGATCTGTCATGCACTCTAAGGTTATTTAAATATGAACATTGAATATTGTGGAGCTTGTTAACTCCGGCATTGAGGATTCGTGTAATCCTACGCAATTAGTGGTGTTCATCATCCAACAAGAGAGTGTAGAGTATGCATTTATCTATTCTGTTATGTGATCAAAGTTGAGAGTGTCCACTAGTGAAAGTCTAATCCCTAGGCCTTGTTCCTAAATATCGCTATCGCTGCTTGTTTACCATTTTACTCGCGTTACTACTGCTGCGTTACTACTGCTTGTTTACTCGTCCTGGGCAAAGCACTCGTTCCGGTGCCGTTGCCACTGCTCATACTTATTTATACCACCTGTATTTCACTATCTCTTCGCCGAACTAGTGCACCTATTAGGTGTGTTGGGGACACAAGAGACTTCTTGCTTTGTGGTTGCAGTGGTTGCATGAGAGGGATATCTTTGACCTCTTCCTCCCTGAGTTCGATAAACCTTGGGTGATTCACTTAAGGGAAACTTGCTGCTGTTCTACAAACCTCTGCTCTTGGAGGCCCAACACTGTCTACAAGAATAGAAGCTCCCGTAGACATCAGTGCTGAAGTACTTGGGGAGCAAGGGCTGAGGCTTCGAGAGATCGGGCTTCTTCATCCGCATCTTGTTATATTCCTGGATGTCAAGAATCTCCTCCCCAGGTTCTGGTTCTGCCTCGGCGACCTGCATCGCGAAAATAAATGTTATGCGTATCAAGTATGAACATGACGGAAAATAAATGTATACATACATTTTCCCCTTGTAGCGCTCATAGTTGCGGTTCCCCCGCGCAGTGTGTGCCACCGTCGCCTCGGTTCCCCGTGTTTCGCCTCACCATGGTTGCAAACTCCTCGTCCTGCCTGACCCACCTCGTCCTAACCACGTCCTCCCATGCGTCGGCATGCGGCTCAGCCCACTCGGGGATAACCTGAAAATGAAATACTCAACTCAATATAATGCAATTGCAACTTAGCAGCAACGTAGAATCTCATTGACATTTTACTCACCGACATGTACTCATCGACCATCATCGCGTACTGGGCTTAGGAGTCTTACCGACAATGTCATCCTTTGTCAACATCGGATTTTTAAGTCCAGATGCCTATTATGCCATACATTGCAATCCTAGGTATATTGTTTTTGCGAGACATAATAGATTGATATCACAGAACATCATTCATTACAACTCATAATTGTCTTACATCAAAGGATCACATGATCCGGTCTTAATACAACATAGTGGATCTAAGGATCCAATAGAAAACACACAGCGGAAGTAGCGTACTAGCGGTCCATCTGCTCCACAGGCAACTTTTGACGTCAGGAGTAGTCCTAGTTATCATAGACGTCCTGGTGTCCGTCTTCCTGGTAGTGGTGCTCCTCTTCATAGTCTGTCCATTTGAATAGCCAGGGACAAAGCCATGAGTACTTTAAAGTACTCGCAAACTAATACTAGAGTAAGTACTAACAGTTTTAGTGAGAGGGTTCTGAGCTCTAGGTTCATTTGCATAAAGCCAGTTTTATTTCATAACCATTTAGTAACCAAAGACTCTTCATTTTCCTAACTTAACTCAAGTGGGAACATTAGTGTCATTCCCACAACTCTGTTGTGGTTCAAGTCAAAGTCACCTTTCAAGTTTAATTCACAAGTCACCCGTCACATGTCACCTTTTTTTGGAAAAGTTGTGATGATGGAACAGTATGGCCTTTCCAACTGTCCATGACCGCGGACGTGGCTATTCGAATAGGTTTACACTCTGCAGAGGTTGCACACTTGTGCCACAACATTTGATTACATCCGTCAGGGATAGCCCTGAATAATCATAACTCAGTATGCAGATTGATGGCGTGTATTTCACACGTTCGTTGGGCAACCCCAAGAGGAAGGTATGATGCGCACAGCAGCAAGTTTTCCCTCAGAAAGAAACCAAGGTTTATCGAACCAGGAGGAGCCAAGAAGCACGTTGAAGGTTGATGGCGGCGGGATGTAGTGCGGCGCAACACCGAGAGATTCCGGCGCCAACGTGGAACCCGCACAACACAACCAAAGTACTTTGCCCCAACGAAACAGAGTGAGGTTGTCAATCTCACCGGCTTGCTGTAACAAAGGATTAACCGTATTGTGTGGAAGATGATTGTTTGCAGAGAAAACAAGTAAAAACAAGTATTGCGATAGATTGTATTTCGAAGTAAAGAGAATTGGACCGGGGTCCACAGCTCACTAGAGGTGTCTCTCCCATAAGACGAACAACATGTTGGGTGAACAAATTACAGCTTGGGCAATTGACAAATAAAGAGAGCATGACAATGCACATACATATCATGATGAGTATAGTGAGATTTAATTGGGCATTACGACAAAGTACATAGACCGCCATCCAACCGCATCTATGCCTAAAAAGTCCACCTTCAGAGTTATCATCCGAACCCCTCCAGTATTAAGTTGCAAAGCAACGAGACAATTGCATTAAGTATGGTGCGTAATGTAACTAGTGACTACATCCTTGAACATAGCACTAATGTTTTATCCCTAGTGGCAACAAGCACAACACAACCTTAGAACTTTCTCGTCACCGTCCCGTGTGTCAATGCAGCATGAACCCACTATCGAGCATAAGTACTCCCTCTTGGAGTTAAAAGCATCTACTTGGCCGAGCATCTACTAGTAACGGAGAGCATGCAAGATCATAAATAACACATAAGCATAACTTTGATAATCAACATAACAAGTATTCTCTATTCATCGGATCCCAACAAACGCAACATATAGAATTACATATAGATGATCTTGATCATGATAGGCAGCTCACAAGATCCGACAATGATAGCACAATGGGGAGAAGACAACCATCTAGCTACCGCTATGGACCCATAGTCCAGGGGTAGACTACTCACTCATCACTCCGGAGGCGACCATGGCGGTGTAGAGTCCTCCGGGAGATGATTCCCCTCTCCGGCAGGGTGCCGGAGGCGATCTCCTCGGATCCCCGAGATGGGATCGGCGGCGATGGCGTCTCGAGTAAGGTTTTCCGTATCGTGGCTCTCGGTACTGGGGGTTTCGTCACGGAGGCTTTAAGTAGGCGGAAGGGCAAGTCAAGAGGCGGCACAGGGGCCCCAGATGACAGGGCGGCGCGGCCAAGGGGGGGGGGCCGCGCCGCCCTAGGGTTTGGCTCCCCTGTGGCCCCACTTCGTTTCGTCTTCGGTCTTCTGGAAGCTTCGTGAGAAAATAGGCCTCTGGGCTTTTATTTCGTCCAATTCCGAGAATATTTCTTTACTAGGATTTCTGAAACCAAAAACAGCGAGAAAACAAGCAATCGGCACTTCGGCATCTTGTTAATAGGTTAGTTCCAGAAAATGCACGAATATGACATAAAGTGTGCATAAAACATGTAGATAACATCAATAATGTGGCATGAAACACAAGAAATTATCGATACGTCGGAGACGTATCACAGATCATCAACCATTAACCTTTCACTTACACACCCTAGTATAGGCACCTCTCCCCATGAGCTTGGCCTCCCAGTGATAGCAAACCGCCAACCTGGGAACTGCATAGGGCTTGGGTAGGACATTCACCTCATTTCACGTCATTTCACTTTCAACGGAGGCAGCCTCGACATAACCCCTATGACGCTTGTTCAGAGGGAACCCATACTAAGACACATAATTTCCATCTAAAGCCTTACCCATAATCAGATATTGTGGGGGTACTCAAGAATTGGAATGGTATCGCATCCAAACCCAATCATCAGTTTTTATCAAAATCACCATGTCATTCAAGTCAGCTTCACCTTCAAAATCTTTCAATAGAATGACTCATCATTCCAAGGTTTTCAAAGTCAAGAATTTCACAAGTTCCCATCTAGAGTAGTCAATTTTAATTTTAGCACTAGCAACTAGTCATGAGGGGTGCTAACTAGCTTGTAGCTATCTAGGCTAACTTTGATGTTCTTGTACTACTCCTTATCTAGACTCAAGTTAACTAGAAAAGTAAACCTTGATAATCAAAATAAAAGCTTTGGGAGATAAAAACTGGGACTTGGAAAGTAAAACACAAAGTAGTATGATATTGGTGCCTTGCTCGAGTAGAGCTTGCACTTGGGTAACTTGCAAAAGTATAGCTCGCCTTGATTGGTACAGTGATCAAAGTTTTCTTCTTCCTCGTAGAAGACCTCATCCTCTTGGTAGACTTCGGTACTAGCGTCTATAAACGGATACGAGGTAACAAACACCAATCAAGCTTAAGTACTATACTTAACACACAAATGGTTCACACAAGCCATCATATTATCACAACATTAATCCCAAGGGGGTTGGCTTTGTGTTTTAAGGAAACTTGTAATAGAAATAATTTCCTCTCATTGAATATTATTAATATTTAATCTCGTCAATTAATAAGTGTGAGATCATGTTGACCAAGGTCAATACTTCACATTTATCATTTGAGAAAAATGATTTAAATGAGGTACTACACCTCATGCATATTAAACACTACTATTGCAACAATTTAATATCTCAAAGTAATCAAGTATGAGGTTCTATAGCTAAGATCATTTCCTCATATTGAATCACTTGAGACAAAGATTTAAATGAGAGAGAACCTCTCATACCATTTAATAACTAAATTTGGATAATTTAAATGGACTAGAAATGGCCACATAGCCATTATTTTGTTCTAGCCCATGATCATGCAATCAACTAGGCTATGTTTTTACATAAACAAATAGGGTATTTGAAATGTGAATTATGAGAGGTGGAATCACCTCAAAATACATTATGGTTGATTTTTAATAATTGTTTGAAATTGAAAAAGGCTCTGTCTTGTTATTTTTACTACATGAGTTCTACGATGAATCTAAAGTTGAAACCAGTGGGGTTTGATAGATCATTTTATACGCTTTCCAACCATATAAAGTTCATCAAATTTGGCTCAGTAGATTTGAAGTTATTCAATTTCTAACAAGGCACCAGTATTGAATTTGTGTTAAAATCAAATTAAACGAATTCAAATTCGTGGGCTGCGCGGGAAAAGGAATTGGGCCAGGAGAGGGAAAAAAGAGTTGGGCCGGCCCAACTACGCGCCATTGCGCAGTGGGCTGCCTGACAGGGAGGGCCCCATTTGTCAGTCACACTTAAACTAACAAAACGGTATGCGAAAAGGTGGCCGCACGATTAGAACAAGATCCGACGGCTCACGCGCGTCGTCGTCGACGGTGAGCACGGTTCACTGGCGCGGCGACAGTAGGGGGTCGGCGAGCTCACCGGTGGCTGGCGATCGTCGGCGTTGACGCGAGGCGATGTTGCGGAGGATGAGGAGGCTCCTGGTACTGGCGGCGTCGCCTGAGGTGGCGTAAATCGACGGCTTCATCTGCGGCGGTTCCGCGGGCTCCGGCGAGAAATTGAATGGCTACCGGCGGTAATGTGGAGTGGCGAGGAGGCAGGGAAGCTCAGGGAGAAGAGGGGAGTGGAGTGGTGTGCGGATTTGAGGCCGGGGCTTGCTCCTTTTATAGCGGCGAGAGATGGCCGAGGCGCACGGGCAAGTGAGTGGTGACGACGGGGCTAGAGGTCAACGGGGTGGTTGCATACTATGGGCGACGTCGAGGTGGTCCCAACGCGCGTCATGGCGCGGCAGGAGATGGACGGGGTAGCTTGGGCGACGTCGTCGTCTGCCACACGACCGACGAAAGTCGTCGATGATGGCGTCGTCTACAGGGCGAGCGCGGTCCAATGAGGTCGTCTGGGAGCTTCCTGGTGGTGTGATGAGTGAGCATGCGAGAGGAGAGGGCGAGAGGTGGTCAGGTACGGTGGGGCGACGACGCGCACGATCGGGTCTAGTGGCATGTCCTGGCGCGCTCTGGCGCGTCTGGACGTCATTGGGCGCGTCGTGTTCCGAGCAGTGCGTGCGTCTCCTTGGGCAAGGGCAGGTGCAGGCGTGCTCAGTGGAGTGTGGTGAGTTCATTTGACACGGTGAGAGGGACCAGAGAGAGATGGAGGTGAGGAGTGGCATGGTGATGACATAGGGCTCGGCATGGTGTTGTCCTAGAAGATTTCATGCATGAGCTATGGTCCCTGATGCTTGGCTTTGTTCCCTGGGTGTAAGGAGGAGCTGGTAGTGACATAGGCTTGATGGTGGAGGCTCAAACATGCTGGATAAAAGGGAGTATGGAGTTGGTGGATTATTGCACACAAGGTGTTTGATGATATGGTCGCAAGAGATTTATTTTTGAATTTTGCAAAGATTTTTGGTGGAGTTGATCCTAATCTTATTTGGCACACAGTGGTGGTGGTGGTGTGCAAAATGGAATTGATTTGTGAAAAACCAAATTTGACCTAATCTAGAATCTGATTTGATGTTGTCACTTTGCCTCCTTGTATTAAGCAATAGAAAGAGAACTGGTCAAAGTGGTCAACAACAAAGTTATTCCACTTGATGAGGTCTTGGATGAAGTACAAAGAGTTGGGAGAGTTTGGTTTAAGAATCTTTTAATCCAGGGGCTCAAAGTGGGTACCCTGATGTGAAAGTCAAAAATGGCCATTATCACATGTGTCAAGGTTTTGCATTTTTCTTTGATTTGATTTTGGTTTCTTTGGTGCAAAGGGGATTATTTTGAGTTTAGATGAGTTTCCAAACTATTGGCACAAGTTAAAATGGCCTAGGTTGAAGATTTTCAAAAAATGGCCATAGCCTCATATGTGTTGCTATTTTTATTTTATTTTCCTTTCCTTTTCTTTATTTCTATTTGATCCAAAAGATCATTGTTTTGGGTTCATTTGATGATGGTTGGGTTGATGGAGGGTTTCACCATTTGGGTAAAGTCAATAGGGCATAGGCCATTATTTGTGAAATGGCCATTAGCCCACATATGCCTCACCCTTATTTTGTTTTCTTTTTACTTGTTCCTATTTGGACTTGAAAAGGGGTAGGGTTTAGGGTTTAGGAACATTTCAAAATACTTCACACAAGCATCATAGCAAAACTCACAACACTTGGGAATGAGCACTATGCACATTATAGAACTTAAATAAAGTTTTTGTTGGCTCCAATTTTTGGAAAAAGGAAAATTCATTTTCTTCTTTGTTTGGAAAATTTGGGATGTTACATCCTTGTGGACCCTCACGCCTCTCTCATCCCATAAGTGACTAGCGGTTGTGATCTTTTGGTTGTACCACACCTTGGGTGCCAACTTCTCAGAAGCCTGTCACAAAGTCATGTTTGCCGTCTCCTAATCCTCATCGTCCACACGATAAAAACATTTCAATCATGCATAAAAAAATGTGAGAGTCATTAGTTAGCACATTGGGGTCATAAAATATGAACAAAGCTCGAGAAATATGTCTTACCCAAAACTTGGTGGTCACGGCCTCAGCAGATGTCCGGAGGCCTACGCCAGGGGAAGACTCATAGTCCGCCCAAGTAGTGGCTAGCTTCCTCTCCCCACCGGGGATCGTGCCGAGGCGATAGTACTTTCTCGGCCAGAACTTCCTAATCAGAGCTCCAAGCAAGCTGTTAGGTAGGCGCGCGAGCTTGCTCCCCAAAGGAAACGTCCAATTGATGCACATAAAATTAAACATTAGTACATGCGAAATTGTCTATGATCAAAATGAAAGTACATGTTCGAAATTGCTAAATTAGTACACTTACTCAGGGCCACTAGGAATAATTAGGGTCTTCGCCTTATGGGTCCTAGGCTCCTTCCTCTCGTCAGGGACTCTCGCTTCCCCACGAATCTTCAGTTTCTTCGGCTGTCCCTCCTCCTCCTCCTCCTCGTGGGTAGAGTCCATCTCGGCTCTAGACTTCGTCTCCGCCTCCTCTCTAGATGTCCCCTCCAAAAACAACTCATGAGCAACATCTCCTGAAGCGGAGGGTGGTGGGTCAAAGTCCACTCCTCCCCCGCCACCTCCACTTCGTCCTCGTCGTCCTCCTCCTCCTCTTGCACCGCCAACTTCGAGGTAACGTGGATTGGGACGTTGTGGTCTCTCACTCCTTCTAACATCATTCTTGCGCTGTTGCATTCCCTTAAGCAAGCTCCCCGGGTCCCCTTCCCGGGTCCGCTTTGCCGCTGCTCATATTGTTCAATCACCTGCATTGAGAAAGAGAAAACAATTAAGCACAAAGATATAATAAAATGTAGACACTAAGCATAAAGGCATATGCAATTAAAAAGCACGTTGACAAATAAATACTAAGCATAAAGACATTAAATAATTACGAAGCATGTTGAAAAATATATGTATACTAAGCATAAAGACACAATGAAATTAAGAAGCATGTTAAAAAATATATATGAAGCATAAACCCATAAAAGACCCTCACCATCCGTCATCACTCTCATTGTCATTCTCATTTTGTCATTCCCATAAAAAATATATACGAAGCATAAACCCATAGTAAGTTGGAGCCTTATAGACGGGTGAAGGCTCATCATCGATGTCATCTTCCGCATGTAACTTCTCGAGCATATCTATGTCCTTTAGATCCACCACTGACTCACCACGAGTTTATGCATCGTTCCCGAGATCATCTTCAACAACCGGTTCTAACTCAAAGTGCCCGAAGTCCTCTTCCTCTTGATAGAAAATTCCATCGTATGTTATAGGGTCAATGTTGTTGTAATCGTCCTTGGAGGGAATCGGTAGGTTACCATGTGGCGATACCTGGTACATGACTTCCCAGCCCTTGAGTGCCGCTTTCTGGCATGGGTACGACAAATAATAAACTTGCTTGGATTGGCGAGCCACAATATAGACATCGGCTCCGCTGTTTAGGTCGTTGAAGGCCTAACTTCAACTAACCCAATGGACTTGGTAATTCTCTGTCCACCTCTTGGGTCGAACCAATGACACTTGAACACAACGAGATTGAGTTGTACATTCGTACGATTGAAGGTCAACTCGTATACATTCTCTAACCTTCCGTAGTAATCAAATACATCGGCTCCGCTAGAGGCTGCTCTGGTGAAGACCCTAGTATTTATCGTTTTTAGATTCGCCCGACCCTTCTGGTGCGTCTCTGTATGGAAGCGAAACCCATTCACATCATACTTCTCAGACTTCATGACGTCACGGTTACAACCTTGGGAAACACATCTCAACTCATCTGTCATCTCAACGTTTGCATCAGCTCCCTACAAGTACAGTTCAAATTTGTTGTGTGCATTAGTTATGTGGAATAATAGGGTCACAGATTACTAGGTAAGAGGGATAGGTTAGAAATTACTTTTTTCATGAACCACGACAGAAAGTTTATTTTTACTTTGGGAGCACTCTCTTTCAGTAGAGTGTCCAACTCCGCTCCCATGGGACCCGTCATTCGCCACCACTGTTCATCCGTGGATTCGCTGAAAGGAGACAATAAGCATTAGACCGAGACCAAAACTAGCTGCAAAGTAATCTGTTCACCATGTTACATAATGAAATCGTGACCGTCATTGTCCCCCCACCACTTCCTTCATGTTCATAAGCACATAAAGGATTATTGATACATCTCAAACGTATCTATAATGTTTGATGCTCCATGCTTGTTTTACACCAATTTATATATATTTTTCTCATACTTCGTCGCACTTTTATACATTTTCCGGCACTAACCTATTAACAAGATGCCACAGTGCTAGTTCCCTGTTTTCTGCTGTTTTGTATTTCAGAAAAGTTGTACATGAAATATTCTTGGAATTGGACGAAACAAAAGCCAAAGTCAATATTTTTCCGTAACAAAGACAGAGTCCAGAGGGGGGTCGAAGAGAGGTTGCAGGGTGGCCACGCTAGCCCTAGGTGCGGCCTAGCCCTGGCCCGTGCCTAGGGGTGGTGTGGGCCATCCTAGCCTCCACCGACATCGCCCCTCCGCCTATTTAATCATGATATCGAGAAAACCCTGACACCCGAGCCTCCATCCATGAAAAGTTCCATCGCGGCCGCCATTGCAAACCCTAGCTCGGGACGGTTCTGATTTCTAAAGCTCTTTCCAGCACCCTGCCGGAGGGGGAAATCATCACCAGAGGCATCTACATCGCCATGCCCACCTCCGAAGTGATGCGTGAGTAGTTCATCCCTAGACTATGGGTTCATAGCAGTAGCTAGATGGTTGTCTTCTCCAATTTGTGCCTCATGTTTAGATCTTGTGAACTGCCCTACATGATCAAGATTATCCTTATGTAATGCTACATGTTGTGTTTGCTAGGATCCGATGAATATTGTATACTATGTTGAGATTGATTATATATTCTTGTCATATGTTATTTGTGATCTTGCATGCTCTCCGTATCTAGTAGATACTCTGGCCAAGTAGATGCTTGTGATTCCAAGAGGGGGTATTTATGCTCGATAGTAGGTTCATGCATCTAGTTTTCTGGAAGAGTGACAATAACTTCTAAGATTGTAGATGTGCTCTTGCTACTAGGGAGAACACAACAATGTTTTGTCCAAGGATAATTCTATTGTTTACTTTACACACATTGCTTAATGCGATAATCTGTTGCTTGCAACTTAATACTGGAAGGGATTCGGAAGATAACCGGAAGGTGGATTATTAGTCGTAGACGTAGTTGGATTACGGTCTATGTATTATGTTGTAATGCCCAATCAAATCTCATAGTAATCATCTTGTCATGTATGGTCGGTATTCTGTCAATTGCCTAGCTGTAATTTGTTCACCCATCTTGTTATTTATCTTTATGGAGAGACACCTCTAGTGAACTGTACACCCCGGTCCTTTCTTTTACACTGATACAATCACCCCGTTCTGTTTACCTACTGCAAGCTCTGTTCTCTTTAATTACTGCAAACATCTTCCTCCACTCGATACATTTAATCCTTTGTGTTCAGCGAAACCGGTGAGATTGACAACCTCACTGTAAGTTGGGGCAAAGTATTTTGGTTGTGTTGTCTGCATGTTCCATGTTGTTGCTGACGCCGGTAGTGCACCCTGCCAATAGTCAGCTAGCAACACATTCAGAAGTCACGCCATTCTCCTACTGGTCGATTAAATCTTGGTTTCTTAATGAGGGATAACTTGCTAGTGTGCTCATCATATCTTCCTCTTGGGGTTCCCCCAACGGTGTGCAATCTGTGCTCATCAAGCTCTTTTTCTGGCACCGTTGCCAGGGAGAAAGAGGATTTCTGCAAGGGGAGTCTCTCATCTCGGATCGCTTTACTTTGTTATTATTTTGCTTAGTTTATTTTATTTTGTTTTGTTTGCTTTATTATATCAAAAACACAAAAATTAGTTTCTATCATAGCCGTTATTTTTGTTGCTTAGTTTTAATTTTTCTAAAATGGGTTCTGCTGAAAATACTAAGTTGTGTGACTTTACTAGCACCAACAATAATGATTTTATTTGTACACCTATTGCTCCACCTGCTCGTGAAGCAGCGTTCTATGAAATTAAACCTGCTTTATTAAATCTTGTTATGAAAGAGACATTTTCTGATGTTAGTACTGAAGATGCCGCTTCTCACCTTAATAATTTTGTTGAACTTTGTGAGATGCAAAAATATAAGGATGTAGATGGTGACATTATTAATTAAACTGAAGTTGTTTCTTTTCTCTTTGAGAGGGAGAGTTAAAGATTGGTTGCTAGCTTTGCCTAGAAATAGTATTGATTCTTGGGTTAAATGCAAAGATGCTTTTATTGGAAAATATTATCCTCCTGCTAAGATTATATCTTTGAGAAGTGACATAATAAAATTTAGACAATTTGATAATGAACATGTTGCTCAAGCTTGGGAAAGAATGAAGTCTTTGGTAAAGAATTGTCCCACTCATGGACTGACTACTTGGATGATCATCCAAACTTTTTATGCAGGACTAAATTTGTCTTCAAGAAACCTTCTGGATTCAGCTGCTAGGTACCTTTATGTCCATTACTTTGGGGGCTGCAACTAAATTACTTGATGATATGATGATAAATTATTCTGAATGGTACACCGAGAGAGCTCCACAAGGTAAGAAGGTTAATTCTATCGAAGAATCCTCCTCCTTGA
This sequence comes from Lolium rigidum, assembly GCF_022539505.1. NCBI lineage: Eukaryota > Viridiplantae > Streptophyta > Magnoliopsida > Poales > Poaceae > Lolium > Lolium rigidum. Next base: position 120,687,131 of record NC_061508.1, read on the forward strand.
GTGATAAGATTGATGGGAAAATCTATATATCAGCGCCGCATAGATGCGGCTCCTGTGCGGCGGCTACTACTACTAATCTATCTATTATATTATTAAGACAACAAACAACTTACGGTGTAGATTAGCTAGGCTAAATAGAACGGTGTAGATTAGCTAGGCTAAATAGAAACGAAAATGATTAACTTCCCCCGTTCGGCCGGATGCGCATAAAGTGTCCTCCTCCACGTCTAATCTAAATCGTGAACGACGTAGGCTCAAATATCAGGATGAAACCCTATTATATGAAACCAGCTAAAAGTCTGATCTGCCGCCGCCTCTCCCTTGGACGTGGTCGCCGCTGCTCGGCACTGGTGTTTTGGATCTTCCGTAGCCTCTCCTCTCCGTCCGTGGGCGCTGCTATGCTTCGAGCTCTCTTGCTCATGGCGTCCTCTATGAATATAATGTGCAGATTGACCATCCATTGACCATTGGCAAAGCTAGGACGACAATCTGTTGTAGGCCGCCGAATTTTGTCCTGAACTCGCCTGACGCAATCCACATCTGCCAAACGACGCCTTTGATTTCTCGCTTATGACAGGCAAGAGATGTTCTCTACTCTATCCATTCAAATCCGTGTTTGTTTTTGCGATTAATCAGATCAGTTTTTGTTATTCTATCTTATTTGTAAAAATCAAGAAGAAATCAATTGTGTAGCGCTCAGTGTGAATTCATGCAGCTGATGAGGATTTAAGGTGTTCAGACCAGCAATCAGGATGCGGTCAATCATGATGGAAGTACCCAGCAGATTACTTCTACCGGACGCAACACTATTCCCCGGCGGCGCCGATATCTCATCGATTGTACTGGTGGAGGTTTATGGTGCATGCCACGCATCTATGTGCAGCCCAACACTTGATGATGGATTTGGTAGATGTAGCCTGCATCCTCGACTGATTCCACACTGCTTTTCGTCGTGATGTTTGTCGACTGAGCATGCAACTATTCATCACATATCATTGGGTATTCTCTCTTAATCATTACGGCTCCAGCTTCATCGTGATATTTTTCAGAGCAGGAATCTTTCCTCAGCTGCAAAACTGGTATATATGCTACATGCTCTCATCTTCCAAGCACCAAAAAGATACATCGTATTTGTTGACCTATTCAATTTGAGATGATTCTAGGAACGATGGGTGTTATCAAGAGAAGTCAAGATACCAAGGCGATGCTGCTTCCCAAGTTGCCATACGGTTGCATATTCATTTTGAGTATTTCCTGAAGAGTGGCGGCGAGTAGAGGCATCAAAGACATGCCGACCAATATAATTTACAAATCATAGCGCACTTTCCAATTGAATGAACGTAAACTTCAGAAGTTGATTCATACCATGAAGAGCCAACTCCATCTTTGCACCAAACAGACAACTATCTCAATGAATCTCAGCTTGATATACGAATTATTAAGATCTCATATTAGGCCAAGAAAGAGAGAAAGCAAGAGATACCTGGAAGAATCTTCAATTCTTTTATCTGACAAAACAAGCGAACTTATATAGCTTCATACATTTTGCAAATACAACATTGTTATTTAAAATTTAAGGTGTGTTTTTTCAGTTCATCTAGATCCATCTATAACGCTCTGATTGGGCGACACCATCAGCTATATGGAAGATTTAGGCTAATGGGGATGAGCAAGATTTTGATGGCTGCATGATATGCACCCTTTCTCAAAACATGTGTGTTTATGTAGTGGAGCCGCAGATGCACCATTGTAAGTTTGAATTAAACGACATGAATAGCGGCCGCAGATACCTCCCAGCAAGTTTATTGGTTCCCTTGCATCAGCGTCATGCTTAGAGTTTATCACTCCAAAGACGATAAGCCTACGGCAGGTTAGAAAGCCGATAGAGGCATCACTCAAGGTTGTGTGGTGGCCAGGCAATAATCAGTGATGTTGAAGTGAGAAGGGACAATGTGACATCATCTCTTCTTTGCTCATTGTGGATTCGTACTGAAAATTTTATGGGTAACTAACCATTACTCACGTTCACTGATACTAATTACTTCTCAATGCCAGAATTCATTCATAACTTTAATTTCTGGCATGACATTTGTACGTACAATAACTTTACAGAAAAGGTTGTTGTACTATTTGCATAGAGTTACTGAGTTATTAATGCGCCAATGTTTTGTATGCGTATATTTGTGTGTTTGGTTATAGCATCAGCACAATTTTTTATTGGATATGGCAAATTTCTGTTCAGATTTTCTTTTAATATTTTGAAATGCTTTCACGGGTACCAGGAGCATGTGCTCCCAAGTTCAAAAAAAGTGATTTTCCTGCTCCAAATGGCTTATATTCTATTTACATGTATTTATCATGAATATGCATTTTGAACACATGCGGAACTAGGACATAAATCTTTCATCTACTTAAAAAGATCATGAACGGTACAAGGTATTTATCCATTGATCCTCTAAAAAGTGTCACAACCAAATGCAAACAACATTCACTTAATTTTATGTCAACCTCACATAGCTACGCAACGGTTTCTTCAAACTGGAAAAAACACAAGGCAAATAATCACATCATACAACACGTACAGAAAGCTCCATGTTGTATTTGCGTGAGAAGTGGACCTTCTCACAGCTACCCAAAAGTTTATTCATATGGTTTGATGCTTCACAAAGTGGCTTTAGAAGAAAAAAAATTAGATATTGATGTTTGTACAAACTCCATGTCGACATCCATAATAAATAGATAAATTATTGAATGATTTCATATCAACCACACTTATCAAATTGACATAATACTACTCTACTTTGTGCCTAAAAAATATGATATTAAGTGTCTTCACACATTTGATCAATATATAAATAATCATTGAAAACTATGTGTGAAATATGTTTCTTGGATTTAAATAATGCAAATGTATTTATGTATAATTTTTATATGATATTGTTTTCCTACTTGGACCATATGAAAACCTTACTCACACTAACAGAAAACCTTACTCACGCCATATGCAAAAATATGTGGAAGTTACATAAAAAGAATTATGACAAAATTAACGTTCAAGTTATTAGTGTGTACATTTTTTTGGACAAGAGTTGTAAGATGTTAATTGGTTGACAAAACTGTAGACAAGAAAAAAATCCTAATATTTGTGGTTACTATGTATCTTAAGTATTATATCAATCCTCTAAATATAATACAACAATCTAGCCGCGCAAATGTGCGGGTCACCCTGCTAGTTAGAAAAAAACGCATCGTCCCCTAAGGGGCCATCAATCTTATCCTCACACTACACCTCCACTTTACCCCGTATCCCCTTGACCACACATGGTCTGCGCCTGAGACTATGGGGCCGCCGAGCACGGAGCCGCGCAGGATCCCGCCGTTGCCGCACGGCCGCCGCCGAGCACGAGGCAGTGCGGAAGGCCACCGTTGCCGCGCGGCCTCCGCCCAGCACGAGTCCGCGCCCGAGTCCGTCGTCGTTGCACGGCCCGCCGCGCGGGAAGCCGCCGTCGACAAGCACGGCCGCCGCTCAGCACGAGGCCGCGCCGGAGTACGCCGTCGTTGCACGGCCACTACCGAGCACGGAGCTGCCGTCGACGAGCATGCAGCTGCGGGGAGGCCGTCGACGCAGCCGAGCACGAGCTGCGGTGAAGGCCGCCGCCGCCTAGCACATCGAGCCATTGGCCCTAGGAGTTGTGTACCCATCATCCTCTTGATTTTTTGCTGAGATACAACTTAATTTCTGCGTGTGAACCAGTGGATGATGGATTCCTTGCAATGCGGCTACATAATTTTGAAGTCTAGAACCTGGCAATTTGGCTAATTAAACTTGCAATTAGGCTTAAAATTTCCTTGGCGTTCAGTACCTAAACCTGGTGATTGGGCCTAATTAATCAGGAAACTAGGAGTAATTAATGCATCAATTAGTGAAAATTCAACAAGGCAGTGTTCTGGCAATTATGGGCTAATTAATCTGGCATTACGGAACAACTCGGGCAGTTAGTAATCTGGCAACTAGAACCTAAGTAATACTGAGCTAACACCTAACATCCGTCTTATGTCTGAATGGTTTATACAGACATGCAGGTGCAAAAAAAAAGTCATACGCATGAGCTGCAACCTGTTAGGAACAGTGAAAACCATGTCAGAAACATGAAATATGTGCCTCAAAATTCTGTAGATGCTTTGTTTTTGTCCCCACACTCACAAAGGACTATGCATGTAGGACTAAACCATGTTGCGACGTGCTAACCTGATCAGCTTTTTTCAAAACAACACCCGTGACCTTATTTTCAGCTGGTTAGCCACCCGCCGCACAGATCGGCTACCGTGCGGCGCCGACGGGTAGTCAGGTCCAAGATTGATACTATTATGTCTATGCTTGTTAATGGTAAAGCACATGTTGATCCAAATAATATTCCGTTATCTTCTTTGGTTGCTCAAGAAGAGCATGTTGTTGTGGATTTTATTAAAAGCAACAATTTCAGCAACAATGCTTATAGGAATAATTTTGGTAGCAACAATTATAGGCCGTATCCCTATAATAATGGTAATGCTTATGGCAATTTTTATGGTAATTCCTACATCAACAATAAAAGTGAACCCTCTGATCTTGAAGTCATGCTTAAGGATTGATACGTCTCAAACATATCTATAATTTTTGATGCTCCATGCTTGTTTTACCCAATGCATATGTGGTTTGTTTACACTTCATTATACTTTTACATGATTTCCAGCACTAACCTATTAACAAGATGTCATAGTGCCAGTTCCTTGTTTTCTGCTATTTTTGTATTTCAGAAAAGTTGTACAGAAAATATTCTCGGCATTGGACGAAACAAAAGCCGAAGTCAATATCTTACCGAAACGAAGACGAAGTCCGGAGGGGGGACAAAGAGGCGCACCAGGGCGCCCACACCACCCCTAGGCGCGGCCTAGGGCTGGTCCGCGCCTAGGGAAGGTGTGGGGCCCACAGGCGCCCCACCGACCCAAATCCTCCGCCTATTTATACATCTTCTTGGGAAAACTCTGGATACTTGAGCCTCCATCCACGAAAAGTTCCATCGCGACCGCCATCGCAGAACCCATCTCGGGGGTTCTGAAGCTCTTCCCTGCACCCTGCCGGAGGGGGAAATCATCGCCGGATGCATCTACAACGCCATGCCCGCCTCCGAAGTGATGTGTGAGTAGTTCATCTAGACTATGGGTCCATAGCAATAGCTAGATGGTTGTCTTCTCCACCTTGTGCTTCGTGTATCGATCTTGTGAGATGCCCTACATGATCAAGATCATCTTTTTGTAATCCTATATGTTTGGTTTGCTGGGATCCGATGAATGTTGAATACTGTGTTAAGATTGATTATATATTCATGTCATATGTTATTTGTGATCTTGCATGCTCTCCGTTGCTAGTAGAAACTCTGGCCAAGTGGATACTTGTGACTCCAAGAGGGGGTATTTATGCTCGATAGTAGGTTCATGCCTCTAGTAATATGGGAGAGTGACTTTATAACTTCTAAGATTGTAGATGTGTTGTTGTTACTAGGGATAACTGATGTCTACGCACGCTTCTATTCCTGTAGACAGTGTTGGGCCTCCAAGAGCAGAGGTTTGTAGAACAGCAGCAAGTTTCCCTTAAGTGAATCACCCAAGGTTTATCGAACTCAGGGAGGTAGAGGTCAAAGATATCCCTCTCAAGCAACCCTACAATTACGATACAAGAAGTCTCTTGTGTCCCTAACACACCTAATACACTTGTCAGATGTATATGTGCACTAGTTTGGAGAAGAGATAGTAAGATGCAAGTGATATGGATGAATATGAGTGGTAATAGCAATCTGAAATAAATATGGCAGCAAGTAAACATGCAGTAGAACAGTAAATAAACGGTGATTCGATATTTGGAAACAAGGCCTAGGGATCATACTTTCACTAGTGGACACTCTCAACAATGATCACATAAATAAATAACTTCTCTTCACTTGTGCTACTTTCAAACACTCTCTTGTTGGATAACAAACACCATTCATTGTGTAGGGCTATAAAAGCACACCTCAAGCCGGAGTAAACAAGCTCCACAACATCCGAAGTTCATATTAAAGTAACATCTAGAGTGCATAATAGACCGTTGCAATTTAGACCGAGTACTAACATAGCATACACACTGTCAACAATAGCTATGAAAGGGGGAATAGATCGCATCAATACTATCATAGTAATAGTTAACTTCATAATCTACAAGAGATTACAATCATAACCTACGCCAAGTACTACATGATGCACACACTGTCAACATTACATCATGGAGGAGCAATAGACTACTTTAATAACATCACTAGAGTAGCACATAGATTAATAGTGATACAAAGCTCATGATCACATAAAAATCACATGGGAGAGAGAGATGAACCACATAGCTACCGGTAGAGCCCTCAGCCTCGGGGGAGAACTACCCCCTCCTCATCATGGAAGACAACAATGGCGATGAAGATGGCGGTGGTGTCGATGGAGATGACTCCGGGGGCAATTCCCCGTCCCGGCGGCGTGCCGGAACAGAGACTTCTGTCCCCCAAAACGGAGTTTCGCGATGGCGATGGCGTCCCTGGAGTCTTTCTGGAGTTTCGTCAATTGGTGTCGGGTTTTTAGGCCGCGAGAGATTATATAGGCGAAGAGGCGGCGCAAGGAGGTGCCTGGGGGGCCCACCCCATAGGGCGGCGTGCCCCCCTCTTGGCCGCGCCAGCCTATGGTGTGGGGGCCCTGGGCCTCCACTCCGTCTCCCCTTCGGTGTTCTGGTCCGTCTCGGTAAACTAAGATGTTTGGCTTTTGTTTCGTTGAATTTCGAGAATATTGCCCGAACAGCCTTTCTAGAACCAAAAACAGCAGAAAACATGACTGGCACTTCGGCATCTTGTTAATAGGTTAGTTCCGGAAAATGCATAAAATCATTATAAAGTGTGAGCAAAACATGTAGGTATTGTCATAAAACTAGCATGGAACATCAGAAATTATAGATACGTTGGAGACGTATCAATAACCCAACAATGTTTTATCCAAGTTAATTTTATTGTTTACTTTACACACATTGCTTAATGCTATAGTCTGTTGTTTGCAACTTTATACTGGAAGGGGTGTGGACGCTAACCTGAAGGTGGATTATTAGTTATAGATGCAGTTAGATTACGGTTTATGTATTATGTTGTAATGTCCAATACCGAATTATCATAGTAATCATCTTGTCATGTATCGATCAATATTCTGTCAGTTGCCCAGCTGTAATTTGTTTACCCAACATACTATTTCTTTATGGAGAGACACCTCTAGTGACCTGTGGATCCCGGTCCTACTTCCTCTACTCATAATTCAATTGCAATCCTGCTCTATTTACTTTCTGCAAACATCTCTTTCCATTCGATACGTCTAATCCTTTGTGTTCAGCAAACCGGTGAGATTGACAACCTCACTGTAAGTTGGGGCAAAGTACTTTGGTTGTGCCAAGAATAGCCTCTAATAGGAAGAAACTAATGTTTGGCGAAGTTGCTATCCTGAAAACAGATTATGTGCTGTTACCATAAAAAAATCGTAAAAATAGCCAGAGCGTAATTCTGAGCTGTCATTTTTTATGAATATGCCCCAGGTTATTATCTAACTTTTCGAAATAAGCAACAGAGCGTTTTTTGAAATCTCAATCTTTACCTGCTGTTCTGTTTTGACAGATTTCTGCACTATTTGCATTGCCTCTTAAATCTCTTTCTTTTTTAGTTCTTTTGATCAGAGAACTATTTGAAAGGTTGATACAATAGCTTATGATTTAATATATGTTTGATATATGTTAGTACTGAACGCAAGTGGATTTGTTTATTTTGATTATACTAATGCTGCTAATAAAGAATTGTGAGAAGTTTTTGTATGAATGAAGTTTTTAAGTGTAGGGAGAGAAGACATCCCCTCTTCATCAACAAAGCAACATGTCATCTCTCTATACGCCATATTTTTATTGCTTCATACGCTATGTGTTGTTCTTGGAGCGTCTTTTTTTTGTTTTTTGTTTTGTTTGTTTCGTGTCCAGATAATCGCAGCCTCCCGCAACCCCTGTCGCTAGGCCCCGCTCATCCATCCTACAAGCCACGCTAGGTTTCAGACTTTGCGTTCCTCTGTGTCTGATTACTAGCCTGAGTTGCCTTGTCTTTGATTTTTCCTCTCTGGGCCGCATCCGTTTCTGTTTCCTGCAAAGTTTCCGTCTATGAATAGAAGAGAAAAGAGCATTTTTTTTTGAAAAAAGTCAAATCCGCATCCAAATCGAGTTGATCATGATTTCCACTAGTTGGGCCGATTTTAGCCCGAATTAGACAGTTTGGGAGCCATTTTTGACAGTTTTGGACAACAAACTTTGACTGGCTCTAACATTTGCATACAAACTCTGTTTTTGACGTGCGACCACTCAAAATTAGCGGGAGAAAAGGTTGTATCCAGCCACAACAACAAAGTAGTTGTACGCCTTTCCGAACTCTCAGAATTGCCAAAAATTGCAGGGAAGGTTGAGATATTTGAGTTTTAAGTTTACTACCCGGAAATTCCTGTGTTCTTCACTTATATCTTGGTTTTGAGCTATTCTTTTGTACTTGTTGGAGCCAACCGCCACCATATATCACTACATCCTGCATATTGTGCTACGTCGTGACTTCGTTGGTGAACTAGGCTCGCGTCTCTAGTCCGTTCTAGCCTAGGACCAACACAGTACTGTCGTTGAGCGTTTACTCAATTTGCATCACTGTTTTGATTATTGTGCCACCATATCACTATATTTTTCCTTACCAGAGCTCTACATATTGTCTCCATGTGCTCTGTGTCAACACCTGGTAATCGCTTTGGCAATCTTTCAGGCAACACTGATCCTTGCTGTTTGCCATATCACCTTCCTCCTGTTTGGTAAGAACTTGTAAGAGCTTCGTATTTTGCTTGACGGATTACGCGTGAACAACCATATTCCGTAGATTGTAGGCATATACATTGTTGCTTGTTGCATACTAACCATGACAGGCACAGATTCAGCGTCCGTTGACCCGGATAAGATGACGAATGCAGAGCTGCATGCTCGCTTCACCCATCTTTTGGGTGGACGTGCCCACGACGTAGATGTGCGCCTTGGTGACGTTGATGCCAAACTCACCGACGCGCTGGAGAAGATGGATGTACTCGAGGAAGCTTTCAACTCCAAGCTTGACGCCAAGTTCCAGGAGGTCTTGGCTCGGTTACCGCCGCCTCACGACAACGCGCGACGACGTGCACGCCGCGTTCCTCGTGCGGAGGTGTCTGCGGGTACTGCTGCTGCACAGGTCGCGCATGACGCACCTTCTGATGAAGGATGCGAGGATTATGGAGGGGAGGACGAGCTGGTAGATGAAAACGTGATGGACAACGAGGAGGTCGAACAACCTGCACCTGGTCGTCCACGGCAATACAACCGCAACGCTCGCCCACCTCCACGACCGGTACATGATGATGATCATGTTGCTAAACTTAAATTGAATATTCCGCCATTTGAGGGTAGATATAATCGTGATGCATACCTTACATGGGAATTGGAAGAAGAGTAATGTTTTGCATGTATACGCTATCCTGGTCATTTGCGTGTTAGTGCTGCTATTTGTGAGTTCACAGATTTTGCATCTATTTGATGCTCTAAGCATTGTAGAGTACATCATGCTAATATTCCTACTACTTGGGTTGGTTTAAAACTTTCTATGCGCACTCGTTTTGTTCCTCGACATTATCAACGTGATTTGCTGAATTTTTTTGTCTCGATTAGAACAAGGAAAAAATTCGGTAGAAGACTATTATGAAGAATTGTAAATTTGCATGATTCGTTGTGGTTTTGTAGAGGATAATGAAGCTATGCTTGCACGTTTCTTTGGTGGTTTGAATAAAGAGATTCATCATATTTTAGATTATAAGGAGTACAACACTATTACTTGCTTGTTTCATCTTGCTTCCAAAGATGGACGTGAAGTGCAGGATCGTCAACCACCATGGAGAAGAGCTACTATTTCTGCAGGTCGTACATCGTCATGGTCTCCGTGACAATCAGCGCACCATCTCGTGGAGCTGCACCAACACCTACTACCTCCAAGTACACCGCGCCTACATCACGAGCACTACCTGCTGCGACTCCACCACCATCCGCTGGTCCTCCTCGGATGATTCTGCAAGTGACTTTGATGAAGATACATTGGCTCTTATTGCTGCACGTGATGTAGCCAATTCTGATTCTGAGAGAGAGATGGAGGTAATGGAAGCTGGCACTATTGATCAGTACAAGATCTTAGTTGCACAACGTGTGTTGAGTGTGCAATTGAGAAAATCTGAGCATGATCAACGCCACAATATGTTTTAAACAAGAGGCGTTGTAAAAGAGCGACCGATACAGATCATCATTGATGGATGGAGTTGTAATAATCTGGCTAGCGTTGACATGGTGGACAAGCTTTCTCTTCCAACAAGGTAGTGCACACATCCATATTACATTCAATGGTTTGAGAGCTCTCGGAAGCTCGAGGTAACAATAACTACACGCGTGCATTTTACTATTGGTACATATTCTGATTTTGTTGATTGTGATGTTGTACCTATGCAAGCTTGTTCTTTGTTACTTGGTAGACTGATGTCTACGCACGCTTCTATTCCTATAGACAATGTTGGGCCTCCAAGAGCAGAGGTTTGTAGGACAACAGCAAGTTTCCCTTAAAGTGAATCACCCAAGGTTTATCGAACTCAGGGAGGTAGAGGTCAAAGATATCCCTCTCAAGCAACCCTGCAATTACGATACAAGAAGTCTCTTGTGTCCCCAACACACCTAATACACTTGTCAGATGCAAAGGTGCACTAGTTCGGCGAAGAGATAGTAAGATGCAAGTGATATGGATGAATATGAGTGGTAATAGCAATCTGAAATAAATATGGCAGCAAGCAAACATGTAGCAGAACTTGTTGGAAACGGTGTTTCAATGCTTAGAAACAAGGCATAGGGATCATACTTTCACTAGTGGACAGTGTCAACAATGATCACATAATTGAATAAATAAATGCTACTCTCAAACACTCTCTTGTTGGATGACAAACACCATTCATTGTGTAGGGCTACAAGAGACCCTCAAGCCGGAGTAAACAGGCTCCACAATGTCATAAAAGAATCACACACAATGCGCACACTGTCACCGTCACACCATGGAGAGTAACTCCGGAGTTCATATTAAAGTAACCTATAGAGTGCATAATAGACAAGAGTAACATCTACATATTCAATCAAGATTACAAAGCTCATGATCACATAAAGATCATAGTCATAATTAATTTTCTCCTCAATAGTAGTTGGACTGAAAATATGATAGTCATCATTGTAATCATCATATATAGGAGGTAAAATATCATCAAAGTAAATTTCCTCCTCCATGCTTGGGGGACTAAAAATATCATGCTCATCAAAACAAGCTTCCCCAAGCTTAAAGCTTTCTGTATCGTCATGGGAAGAAACATGGATAGTATTAACACTATGGCAGTTATTAACATCCTCATTTTCAGAATTAGTTTCCCAGAGATTTTCAATATCAAAAGTAGTGTGCTCTTCTAAATCATAATCACTAATATAGGTAAAGGGCATATGAAGATCATTGTACTCAGATTCATTATCATAATAATCATTAGGAGCAACATACTTACGGTAACCTATCGTTATCTCATACACGTGGGGATATGCCGTTACCTCTTTCTTTTTATTCCCCCTCTTCGTCTTCTTCTTCTTCTTCTTCTTTTCCTTCTCCTCGTTCCCTTCTTTAGGAGGAAGAGGCTTGAAGGGAGGCTTCTCCACATAACCTGATTTATTTCCAGAAACAATGGAAGAAACTTGGGAGGATTCCTCCTTTTCATTAATAAGTTCAAAACACACAGCGGTCCTATCATATTTTGGCAAAGTGTCATCTTCTAAAATATTTTGTATGTAAGTATTGGTGTAGCAATTATCAATGCAATAAGAAAGACACCCATGCAGGACACTATTAATATCAAGAGCACTCATATCCACCAAAGAAGTTTTTCTCAATAACTCTTCACACACCAAAAATAAAGTAAGTTCATCATGTTGATTAGGAGTGATTTCATCATCACAATAAAAATTTGCAGCACTCATAAGGTTCGAATTATCATTGGAGGAGCATTGAAAATTAAAATGACTCACTCTATGGCAAAGTTCTCAAATAAAAGGATAGAGGGCACAAACTTTTTCACCAAGATCATCTAGAGCCCTAGACCACTTTCTAGTTTTTTCATTCCTGTGATGGATACAATATTCTTCTTCAGTTTTATTCTTTTCACAAGGTCTATGAACTCCACAAAAATTAACATGCTTATAGGAAATAGCATTTTCGAAGTTTGAACATGTTCATTGCAATCATTAATAACAGTTTCATCCTTCATGCAAGTGTCTTTAAAAGGTTCATGATACTTATCAAAATTCTTCCTAGGCAATTCAAAATTTTATAAAGATTTGCAATAACTTGAGTGTCAAGACCATAAGTAGCACTCATATTTCGAAATTTATCAGTATCCATAAAAGTTTCAATGCATTCATAATCATAATTTATACCTGACTCTCTATCTTTGTCGTTCTCCCATCCTTCAGTATTCTCCTGAATCCGATCAAGAAGGTCCCATTTAAACTCTTCTTTGTTGTGTGTGAATGATCCAGAATAAGCAGTATCCAGCAAGGTTTTATCTTGAAAAAAAGTCTTGCATAGAAATTATCAATGATGATATTACCAGGAAGCTCATGAATGGGGCATTTGAGCATTAAAGACTTCAATCTCTCCCATGCTTGGGCAATACTCTCTCCATCATGAGGCCAGAAATTATATATGCGGTTTCGGTCTTTGTGAATTTCACTTGGAGGATAGAATTTAGAATAAAATAGAAGCACAATATCCTTCCAATCAAGAGAATGCCCATCCTTCAGCAGTTTATACCAATGCGCCGCTTTACCAGACAACGACATATAGAATAATTTCTTCCTAACTTCATCCATAGAAATACCTGCACACTTGAATAACCCGCATAATTCATGTAGAAACAGTAAATGATCTCCAGGATGAACAGTTCCATCCCCTTCATAGCGGTTATCCACAACAAGTTCAATAATTTTCATGGGTATCTTGAAAGGAAAACTTTCAGTAGGTGGATTTAAAATATCACAAGCATTATTAGAGTTATCGCATATGGGAGATAAAGTATTATCGTAGCAAATTTTCTCCCCTAAAGATGGGAAGCTAAAAAGATCATAAAAACTAGCTTCCCCAAGCTTAGACTTCTCCATAGCATTAGCAGTAATTGCGTTCATACTAATAACATTGCTACTAGCATGCAAATAAGGTTCCATGGGTTTTTTAATTTTCGCATCACATAATTCATGTCTTATTTCAGGAAATAGATTAAAAAGCTCACTGTTGTTTTCCATTATGCCTAACTAGTGAAAAATAAAAACAAGAAACAAAAAGATGCAATTGCAGGATCTAAAGGAAATAGCTTCGAGCACTCACACACCGGCAACAGTGCTAGGAAATAGCTTAGTAGTCGGAGGATGTGAATACCTTTTACCTTACCTCCCCGACAACGGCGCCAGAAAATAGCTTGATGTCTACGCACGCTTCTATTCCTGTAGACAGTGTTGGGCCTCCAAGAGCAGAGGTTTGTAGGACAACAACAAGTTTTCCTTAAGTGAATCACCCAAGGTTTATCGAACTCAGGGAAGTAGAGGTCAAAGATATCCCTCTTAAGCAACCCTGCAATTACGATACAAGAAGTCTCTTGTGTCCCCAACACACCTAATACACTTGTCAGATGTATAGGTGCACTAGTTCGGCGAAGAGATAGTAAGATGCAAGTGATATGGATGAATATGAGTGGTAATTGCAATCTGAAATAAATATGGCAGCAAGCAAACATGTAGCAGAACTTGTTGGAAACGGTGTTTCAATGCTTAGAAACAAGGCCTATGGATCATACTTTCACTAGTGGACACTCTCAACAATGATCACATAATTGAATAAATAAATGCTACTCTCAAACACTCTCTTGTTGGATGACAAACACCATTCATTGTGTAGGGCTACAAGAGCACCCTCAAGCCGGAGTAAACAAGCTCCACAACGTCATAAAGGAATCACACACGATGCGCACACTATCACCGTCACACCGTGAAGAGTAACTCTGGAGTTCATATTAAAGTAACCTCTAGAGTGCATAATAGACAAGAGTAACATCTACATATTCAATCAAGATTACAAAGCTCATGATCACATAAAGATCACATGGGAGAGAGAGATGAACCACATAGCTACCGGTAGAGCCCTCAGCCTCGGGAGAGAACTACTCCCTCCTCATCATGGGAGACAACGATGGCGATGAAGATGGCGGTGGTGTCGATGGAGATGACTCCGGGGGCAATTCCCCGTCCCGGCGGCGTGCCGGAACAGAGACTTCTGTCCCCCGAAACGGAGTTTCGCGATGGCGGCGGCGTCCCTGGAGTCTTTCTGGAGTTTCGTCAATTGGTGTCGGGTTTTTAGGTCACGAGGGATAATATAGGCGAAGAGGCGGCGCGAGGGGGTGCTTGGGGGGCCCACCCCATAGGGCGGCGCGCCCCTCCAAGCCGCGCCCCGGTGTGGTGTGGGGGCCCTCGGGCCTCCTCTCCGGCTCCCCTTCGGTGTTCTGGTCCGTCTCGGTGAAATAAGATGTTTGGCTTTTGTTTCGTCGAATTCCGAGAATATTGCCCGAACAGCCTTTCTGGAACCAAAAACAGCAGAAAACGAGAACCGGCACTTCGGCATCTTGTTAATAGGTTAGTTCCAGAAAATGCATCAAAACGATATAAAGTATGGATAAAACATGTAGATATTGTCATAAAACTAGCATGGAACATAAGAAATTATATATACGTTGGAGACGTATCATAGACCTTGGCAATTTGATAGAGAATCTGTTCATAATGGTAAAATTAATCAATATTCTCTTATGCATGATGGAAATAAAATTGGTCTCAAACCTATGACTCCGGAACAAATTCTAAAAGATGATCTTGCTAGAGCTAGTAGAGTAAAAAACGAGGAGAAACATAAGATTGAAAATCAGATTGTTGCTGCAGATTTTGTGCCATATAAGACTAATACTAAATCTGATTCGAACCATGCTACTTAAATTCGTTTGAAAAATACTTGTTTGATTTCTAACTAATCTGATATTGTCTAACCTGATGTGAACACTACTTAATGTTATGCTATTATTTGCAAAGAAGTTCTATTTTCAATTGAGGATATGCCTCCTTTGCCACCTACGGTTGCTAACGTTTGTTCATGCACCCCCTCTTCATCAGTAAAAAGCACCAGGTCATTTTTCAGTGCGCTATATTTTTATTGCTTCATGCATTATGTGTTATTTTTGGAGCGTTTTGTCTGTGTGTTTTGTTTTGTTTTGTTTGCTGTTCAATAAAGTTGGACCCATCATATTTTTTTTTGAGAGAGACACGCTCTGCTTTAATTGCATGAACGCTCTAGTTTTCACTCATATGTTCAACGGGCGTTCTATTTTTGCAAGTACTGCGTTTAAGCTCTATTTTTCATTCATATTATGTTCAGAGCTTGTTGGTTTTCTATATGCAAGTTAATTTATCTCTCTGATATCTACTGGATATTATCTACGAGAGTTGTTTCAAATAAGTTAATTGATGTTGGATACGAGTAAGAAGTCTCATATTAATAGTGATGCAAATGAAAGATCACCTTTGATGTTTCAATTGAGTTGACTTGATGATCATTTAGTTTTTGACTTTTAATATCACCACATGCTTTGATTAATAAGTTTTGTCGCTATGCATGACTATGGCCATTATTGCTTGAAGTCTACGGGAGCTTCTATTCTTGTAGACAGTGTTGGGCCTCCAAGAGCAGAGGTTTGTAGAACAGCAGCAAGTTTCCCTTAAGTGGATACCCAAGGTTTATCGAACTCAGGGAGGAAGAGGTCAAAGATATCCCTCTCATGCAACCCCGCAACCACAAAGCAAGAAGTCTCTTGTGTCCCCAACACACCTAATAGGTGCACTAGTTCGGCGAAGAGATAGTGAAATACAGGTGGTATGAATAAGTAGTAGCAACGGCAACGACACCGTAAAAGTGCTTTGCCCAGGACAGTAAACAAGCGAGTAGTAACGCAGCGATGAGTAACGCAGCGAGTAGTAACGCGAAGAAACAAGTAAACAAGCAGCGATAGCGATATTTAGGAACAAGGCCTAGGGATTACACTTTCACTAGTGGACACTCTCAACATTGATCACATAACAGAATAGATAAATGCATACTCTACACTTTTGTTGGATGATGAACACATTGCGTAGGATTACACGAACCCTCAATGCCGGAGTTAACAAGCTCCACAATAATGCTCATATTTTAGTAACCTTTAGTGTAAGATAGATCAAGAGACTAAACCAAGTACTAGCATAGCATGCACACTGTCACCTTCATGCATATGTAGGAGGAATAGATCACATCAATATTATCATAGCAATAGTTAACTTCGCAATCTACAAGAGATCATGATCATAGCATAAACCAAGTACTAACACGGTGCACGCACTCGTCACCTTTGCACACATGCAGGAGGAATAAACTACTTTAATAACAAATCACTAGAGTAGCACATAGATAAATTGTGATACAAAACATGTTGCAATCTTAAAGAGATATAAATAAGCACCTCACTATGCCATTCAACATTGAGTAAGTATTCTGTGAAATATGGCCTAAGAGACCCACACGGTGCACACACTGTCACCTTTACACACGTGGGACAAGGAGTCTCCGGAGATCACATAAGTAAAACTCACTTGACTAGCATAATGACATCTAGATTACAAGCATCATCATATGAATCTCAATCATGTAAGGCAGCTCATGAGATTATTGTATTGAAGCACATAGGAGAGAGATGAACCACATAGCTACCGGTACAGCCCCGAGCCTCGATGGAGAACTACTCCTCCTCATGGGAGCAGCAGCGGTGATGAAGATGGCGGTGGAGATGGCAGCGGTGTCGATGGAGAAGCCTTCCGGGGCACTTCCCCGCTCCGGCAGGGTGCCGGAACGGAGACTCCTGTCCCCCGGATCTTGGCTTCGCGATGGCGGCGGCTCCGGAAGGTTTTCCGTATCGTGGTTTTTTGCATCGGGGTTTTCGATCCAGGGGCTTTATATAGGCGAAGAGGCGGCGCGGAGAGGGCTGACAGGGGGGCCACACCATAGGGCGGCGCGGCCCCCTCTCGGCCGCGCCGGCCTAGGGTTTGGTGGCCCCGTGGCCCCCCTCCGACCTCTCCGGTGTGTTCCGGATGCTTCCGGGGATTCTAAGATCTTTGGCGTTGATTTCGTCCGATTCCGAGAATATTTCGTTACTAGGATTTCTGAAACCAAAAACAGCGAGAAAACGAGAACCGGCACTTCGGCATCTTGTTAATAGGTTAGTTCCGTAAAATGCACGAATATGACATAAAGTGTGCATAAAACATGTAGATAACATCAATAATGTGGCATGGAACACAAGAAATTATCGATACGTCGGAGACGTATCAGCATCCCCAAGCTTAGTTCTGCTCGTCCCGAGCAGGTAAAACGATAACAAAGATAATTTCTGGAGTGACATGCCATCATAAACTTCATCATACTATTTGTAAAGCATATGTAGTGAATGCAGCGATCAAAACAATGTGTATGACATGAGTAAACAAGTGAATCATAAAGCAAAGACTTTTCATGAATAGCACTTCAAGACAAGCATCAATAAGTCTTGCATAAGAGTTAACTCATAAAGCAATAATTCAAAGTAAAGGTATTGAAGCAACACAAAAGAAGATTAAGTTTCAGCGGTTGCTTTCAACTTGTAACATGTATATCTCATGGATATTGTCAACATAGAGTAATATAATAAGTGCAATAGGCAAGTATGTAGGAATCAATGCACAGTTCACACAAGTGTTTGCTTCTTGAGGTGGATAGAAATAGGTGAACTGACTCAACATTGAAAGTAAAAGAATGGTCCTCATAGAGGAAAAGCATCGATTGCTATATTTGTGCTAGAGCTTTGATTTTGAAAACATGAAACAATTTTGTCAACGGTAGTAATAAAGCATATGCATCATGTAAATTATATCTTATAAGTTGCAAGCCTCATGCATAGTGTACCAATAGTGCCCGCACCTTGTCCTAATTAGCTTGGACTACCTGGATTATCACCGCAATACATATGCTTTAACCAAGTTTCACAAAGGGGTACCTCTATGCCGCCTGTACAAAGGTCTAAGGAGAAAGCTCGCATTTGGATTTCTCGCTTTTGATTATTCTCAACTTAGACATCCATACCGGGACAACATAGACAACGAGATAATGGACTCCTCTTTTAATGCTTTAAGCATTTGACAACAATTAATTCTTTTCTCATTAGAGACTTGAGGATATTTGTCCAAAACTGAAACTTCCACCATGAATCATGGCTTTAGTTAGCGGCCCAATGTTCTTCTCTCACAATATGCATGCTCAAACCATTCAACTCAGTGTAGATCGCCCTTACTTCCGACAAGACGAACATGCATAGCAACTCACATGAAATTCAACAATGAGTTGATGGCGTTCCCCGGTAAACATGGTTATCGCACAACAAGCAACTTAATAAGAGATAAAGTGCATAATTACATATTCAATACCACAATAGTTTTTAAGCTATTTGTCCCATGAGCTATATATTGTAAAGGTGAATGATGGAATTTTAAAGGTAGCACTCAAGCAATTTACTTTGGAATGGCGGGAAAATACCATGTAGTATAGGTAGGTATGGTGGACACAAATGGCATAGTGGTTGGCTCAAGTATTTTGGATGCATGAGAAGTATTCCCTCTCGATACAAGGTTTAGGCTAGCAAGGCTTATTTGAAACAAACACAAGGATGAACCGGTGCAGCAAAACTCACATAAAAGACATATTGAAAACATTATAAGACTCTACACCGTCTTCCTTGTTGTTCAAACTCAATACTAGAAATTATCTAGACTTTAGAGAGACCAATTATGCAAACCAAATTTTAGCATGCTCTATGTATTCTTCACTAATAGGTGCAAAGTATATGATGCAAGAGCTTAAACATGAGCACAACAATTGCCAAGTATCACATTACCCAAGACATTTATAGCAATTACTACATGTATCATTTTCCAATTCCAACCATATAACAATTTAACGAAGAGGAAACTTCGCCATGAATATTATGAGCTAAGAACACATGTGTTCATACGAACCAGCGGAGCGTGTCTCTCTCCCACACAAGCATGATGTAATCCAATTTATTCAAACAAAAACAAAAACAAAAGCACACAAACGCTCCAAGTAAAGCACATAAGATGTGGCCGAATAAAAATATAGTTTCAAGAGAAGGAACTCGATAATTTGTCGATGAAGAAGGGGATGCCTTGGGCATCCCCAAGCTTAGACGCTTGAGTCTTCTTAGAATATGCAGGGGTGAACCACCGGGGCATCCCCAAGCTTAGAGCTTTCACTCTCCTTGATCATAGTATATCATCCTCCTCTCTTGACCCTTGAAAACTTCCTCCACACCAAACTCGAAACAACTCATTAGAGGGTTAGTGCATAATAAAAATTAACATGTTCAGAGGTGACACAATCATTCTTAACACTTCTGGACATTGCATAAAGCTACTTGGACATTAATGGATCAAAGAAATTCATCCAACATAGCAAAAGAGGCAATGCGAAATAAAAGGCAGAATCTGTCAAAACATAACAGTCCGTAAAGATGGATTTTATTAGGCCACCAGACTTGCTCAAATGAAAATGCTCAAATTGAATGAAAGTTGCGTACATATCCGAGGATCACTCACGTAAATTGGTATAATTTTCTGAGTTACCTACGAGAGAATTAGACCCAGATTCGTGACAGCAAAGAAATCTGTTTCTACGCAGTAATCCAAATCTAGTACTTACTTTACTATCAAAGACTTTACTTGGCACAACAAAACACAAAACTAAGATAAGGAGAGGTTGCTACAGTAGTAAACAACTTCCAAGACACAAATATAAAACAAAGTACTGTAGCAAAATAACACATGGGTTATCTCCCAAGAAGTTCTTTTCTTTATAGCCATTAAGATGGGCTCAGCAGTTTTAATGATGCACTCGCAAGAAATAGTATTTGAAGCAAAAGAGATCATCAAGAGGCAAGTTCAAAACAAATTTAAGTCTAACATGCTTCCTATGCATAGGAATCTTGTAAATAAACAAGTTCATGAAGAGCAAAGTAACAAGCATAGGAAGATAAAACAAGTGTAGCATCAAAAATTTCAGCACATAGAGAGGCATTTTAGTAACATGAAAATTTCTACAACCATATTTTCCTCTCTCATAATAACTTTCAGTAGCATCATGAGCAAACTCAACAATATAACTATCACATAAAGCATTCTTATCATGAGTCTCATGCATAAAATTATTACTCTCCACATAGGCATAATCAATTTTATTAGTTGTAGTGGGAGCAAATTCAACAAAGTAGCTATCATTATTATTCTCATCAAATGTAGGAGGCATAGTATAATCACAACAAAATTTACTCTCAGCAGTAAGTGGCATCAAAAGACCACTATCATTATAATCATCGGAAATAGGAGGCAAAGTATCATCAAAGAAAATTTTCTCCTCAATGCTTGGGGGACTAAAAAGATCATGAAAACCAGCTTCCCCAAGCTTAGAACTTTCTATATCATTATCAACAATGGTGTTCGAAACGTTCATACTAATATTACTACCAGACATGCAAAGAAGATTTCATAGGTTTTTTAATTTTCGCATCAAACAATCCATGTTTTAAATCAGGAAATAGAATAAGAAGCTCACTCTTGTACATTATGCCAACTAGTGTAAACAAGAAACAACAAGATGCAATTGCAGGATCTAAAGGAAATAGCTTCGAGAACAAACACAATGGCGCCAGAAAAGTGCTTTACCTGGAACCAGAGTATGAGTGCCTTTTTACCTTTCCTCCCCGGCAACGGCGCCAGAAAAGTGCTTGATGTCTACGGGAGCTTCTATTCTTGTAGACAGTGTTGGGCCTCCAAGAGCAGAGGTTTGTAGAACAGCAGCAAGTTTCCCTTAAGTGGATACCCAAGGTTTATCGAACTCGGGGAGGAAGAGGTCAAAGATATCCCTCTCATGCAACCCCGCAACCACAAAGCAAGAAGTCTCTTGTGTCCCCAACACACCTAATAGGTGCACTAGTTTGGCGAAGAGATAGTGAAATACAGGTGGTATGAATAAGTAGTAGCAACGGCAACGACACCAGAAAAGTGCTTTGCCCAGGACAGTAAACAAGCAGTAGTAACGCAGCAGTAGTAACGCAGCAGTAGTAACGCAATAGAAACAAGTAAACAAGCAGCGATAGCGATATTTAGGAACAAGGCCTAGGGATTACACTTTCACTAGTGGACACTCTCAACATTGATCACATAACAGAATAGATAAATGCATACTCTACACTTTTGTTGGATGATGAACACATTGCGTAGGATTACACGAACCCTCAATGCCGGAGTTAACAAGCTCCACAATAATGCTCATATTTTAGTAACCTTTAGTGTAAGATAGATCAACGAGACTAAACCAAGTACTAGCATAGCATGCACACTCGTCACCTTCATGCATATGTAGGAGGAATAGATCACATCAATATTATCATAGCAATAGTTAACTTCGCAATCTACAAGAGATCATGATCATAGCATAAACCAAGTACTAACACGGTGCACGCATCGTCACCTTTGCACACATGCAGGAGGAATAAACTACTTTAATAACAAATCACTAGAGTAGCACATAGATAAATTGTGATACAAAACATGTTGCAATCTTAAAGAGATATAAATAAGCACCTCACTATGCCATTCAACATTGAGTAAGTATTCTGTGAAATATGGCCTAAGAGACCCACACGGTGCACACACTCGTCACCTTTACACACGTGGGACAAGGAGTCTCCGGAGATCACATAAGTAAAACTCACTTGACTAGCATAATGACATCTAGATTACAAGCATCATCATATGAATCTCAATCATGTAAGGCAGCTCATGAGATTATTGTATTGAAGCACATAGGAGAGAGATGAACCACATAGCTACCGGTACAGCCCCGAGCCTCGATGGAGAACTACTCCTCCTCATGGGAGCAGCAGCGGTGATGAAGATGGCGGTGGAGATGGCAGCGGTGTCGATGGAGAAGCCTTCCGGGGCACTTCCCCGCTCCGGCAGGGTGCCGGAACAGAGACTCCTGTCCCCCGGATCTTGGCTTCGCGATGGCGGCGGCTCCGGAAGGTTTTCCGTATCGTGGTTTTTTGCATCGGGGTTTTCTGATCCAGGGGCTTTATATAGGCGGAGAGGCGGCGCCAGAGGGCTGACAGGGGGGCCACACCATAGGGCGGCGCGGCCCCCCCTCTGGCCGCGCCAGCCTAGGGTTTGGTGGCCCTGTGGCCCCCCTCTGACCTCTCTGGTGTGTTCTGGATGCTTCCGGGGATTCTAAGATCTTTGGCGTTGATTTCGTCCGATTCCGAGAATATTTCGTTACTAGGATTTCTGAAACCAAAAACAGCAGAAAACAGGAACTGGCACTTCGGCATCTTGTTAATAGGTTAGTTCCAGAAAATGCACGAATATGACATAAAGTGTGCATAAAACATGTAGATAACATCAATAATGTGGCATGGACCACAAGAAATTATCGATACGTCGGAGACGTATCATTGCTCTCTTAGTCGGTCGCCCCCTTTCTTTTGCTAGCCTTCATTTGTACTGAGTATGAGCTCTACTCGTGCATCAACTCCCAAAAACCAAAATGTCAATCGTGTCCACCATATCTACCTATATGTGGTATTTCATAGCCACTCCAAAGTAAATTTCTTGTGTGCTACCTTTAAATTTTTTTTTCCTTGTTTTTGCAATATATAGCTCATGGGAAAGTATCCTAAAAAACTATTGTGGTAAGGAATATGTCACTTATGTATCTTAGTTCTTATAAGTTGCTTGTTGAGCGGTAACCATTGACTTACTGGGGACGCCATCAACCTGTCACACCTTTGTTGAATATCATGTGAGTTGCTATGCATGTTCGTATTATCTGAAGTAAGGGAGATTTGCCATGAGCTGAAATGGTCTGAGTATGCATATTTTGTTAGAGAAGAACATTGGGATGCCAACCAAAGCCATGTATCATGGTGGAAGTTTCAGATTGACACTCAACTCCTCAAAATCTCCTATGAGAATATTAATATTGTTGAATGCTTAAAGCATTAAAAAGAGGAGTCCATTATCTGTTTTCTATGTTGTCCCGGTATGGATGTCCTTAAGTTGAGATCTATCAAAATCGAGAAATCAAATGTGATTTATCTCCTTGGACCTTTGTACAGGTGGCATAGAGGTACCCCTTTGTGACACTTGGTTGAAACATATGTAATGCGATGATAATCCATGGAAATCCGAGCTAATTAGGACAAGGTGCGGA
Source organism: Lolium rigidum (assembly GCF_022539505.1). NCBI lineage: Eukaryota > Viridiplantae > Streptophyta > Magnoliopsida > Poales > Poaceae > Lolium > Lolium rigidum. The sequence continues at coordinate 120,710,764 of NC_061508.1, forward strand.
CACTATTAGTATTCGATGCATGAGGCTTGCAACTTATAGGAAGTTTTATACATAACCCATATGAATTATTACTACCGTTGACACAATTGTTTCCATGCTTTCAAAATAAAAAGCTCTAGCACATGAGTAATCTCTGCTTCCATCTACGAAGGGCCTTTCTTTTACTTTTATGCTGAGTCTTCATCTTCTAAGTTCATGCACCATTAAGAGAGCATAGTTGTCATTCTTAGTTTTATGTGCATGGTCCCAAAATTATTATTGATTGAATCATGAATCTATTATTACTTGTCCTTAAATTATTTGTATCTAGTCATCCTTTGAACTTTGAAGGTGCATGTCACTTCAAAAATTATTTGTTTGTTATCACTTACCTACTCGAGGACGAGCATGAGTTAAGCTTGGGGATGTTGATACGTCCCAAACGTATCTATAATTTTTGATGCTCCATGCTTGTTTTGTTACAATTCTTATATGTTGTATGTGCACTTTTCCACACTTTTTAGCATTTTCTGGGACTAACCTATTAACGCAGTGTCGCAGTGCCAGTTCTTGTTTTCTTCTATTTTTGTGTTTCAGAAAAGTTGTAGAAAATTTCTCGGAATTGGACGAAACAAAAGCCCAGAGTCTTATTTTTACGGGACGAAGACGGAGCCAGAAGGACACGCGCTGGAGAGCTGCCATGTGGCAGTACATAGGGCAGGCGCGGCCCCACCCTTGGCCGCGCCTGGCCCATGTACTGGCGCCTCGTCGCCTCGTTTGCTCCGCCCTTCCTCCTATTTATTCCTCGTATCGGGAAAACCCCAGGGACCCGACCCTCCGTCCACGAAAAGTTCCGTAGCCACCGTCATCGCCGAAACCAAGTTTCGGGGGACAGAAGTCTCTGTTCTGGCACCCTGTCGGGAGAGGGAAGTGCCCCCAGAGCCATCGCCATCGACTCCACCGCCTCCACTTTGACTCCATGATGGTTTGTGAGTAGTTCCCGCAGGGACTATGGGTTCTTGGCTGTAGCTAGATGGTACTCTCTCTCCCATGTGCTTCAATACAATGATCTCATGAGCTACCTTACATGATTGAGATCCATATGATGTAATCGGTGTTCTGTTTGTTGGGATCCGATGGATATATTGATCATTATGTTCAGTATATCTTATAAATTTGTGAAGTATTTGTTGCTGCAATAATGTTATGTTTAATGCTTGTCACTAGTGCACGAGTGGCATGATCTTAGATCTAGGCTCTATAATTGTTGCTTAGATTGTATCTACAAATTGTATGCACATGTCTTTGTCCGAAACCCGAGGCCCCAAAGTGACCTCGAATTGGGATAACCGGAGGGGATGACTTTGATATGAGGATCACATGTTTTCACCAAGTGTTAATGCTTTGCTCCGGTGCTCTATTAAAAGGAGTACCTTAATTACCAGTAATTTCCCTTGAGGCCCCGCTGCAAACGGGCTGGTAGGACAAAAGATGTTATGCAAGTTTCTCATTGCGAGCACGTATGACTATATATGGAAAACATGCCTACAATATTAATAGACTGGGTATTTTGTCTTAATGCTAAATTTAATTCTGTCAATTGCCCAGCTGTAATTTGTTCACCCAACACTTGTTATTTAGAGAGTTACCACTAGTGCAGATAGCCGGGAACCCCGGTCCTTTATTTCGTCATCATTGCTTTTCAATCAACTGCGCGTTGGGATATTTTCTAGTACCATCGCCTCTGTGTTACTGCTACTGATGTGTTACTATTGAACTCATATTACTGCCACATCACATTTCCCTATCAACACGCCATTGATGTCTACGGGTGCTTCTATTCTTGTAGACAGTGTTGGGCCTCCAAGAGCAGAGGTTTGTAGAACAGCAGCAAGTTTCCCTTAAGTGGATCACCCAAGGTTTATCGAACTCAGGGAGGAAGAGGTCAAAGATATCCCTCTCATGCAACCCTGCAACCACAAAGCAAGAAGTCTCTTGTGTCCCCAACACACCTAATAGGTGCACTAGTTCGGCGAAGAGATAGTGAAATACAAGTGGTATGAATGAATATGAGCAGTAGTAACGGCGCCAGAAAAGTGCTTGCTGGCGTGCAGTTGATGGTATTAATATTGCAGGAAGTAAAGATGCAGTCAAACATTAAACAAGCAGCGATAGCAGTATTTAGGAACAAGGCCTAAGGATCATACTTTCACTAGTGGACACTCTCAACATTGATCACATAACAGAATAAATAGATAGATGCTAGACTCTAAACCCTCTTGTTGGATGATGAACACCACTAACTGTGTAGGATTACACGAACCCTCAATGCCGGAGTTAACAAGCTCCACAATATTCAATGTTCATATTTAAATAACCTTAGAGTGCATAACGAGATCAACATAACCAAACCAAGTACTAACATAGCATGCACACTTGTCACCTTCACACTACGAAAGGAGGAATAGATCACATCAATACTATCATAGCAATATTTAACTTCATAATCTACAAGAGATCACAATCATAGCCTACGCCAAGTACTACACGATGCACACACTGTCACCATTACACCGTGCAGGAGGAATAAACTACTTTAATAACATCACTAGAGTTGCACATAGATGAATAGTGATACAAAACACATTGCAATCATAAAGAGATATAAATAAGCACTTCACTATGCCATTCATAACAGTGAATAAGTATTCTGTGAAATATAGCCTAAGAGACCCACACGGTGCACACACTATCACCTTTACACACGTGGGACAAGGAGTCTCCGGAGATCACATAAGTAAAATCCACTTGACTAGCACAATGACATCTAGATTACAAGCATCATCATATGAATCTCAATCATGTAAGGCAGCTCATGAGATTATTGTATTGAAGCACATAGGAGAGAGATTAACCACATAGCTACCGGTACAGCCCCGAGCCTCGATGGATGATACGTCCCCGACGTATCCATAATTTCTGTTGTTCCATGCTTGTTTTATGACAATACTTACATGTTTTGCTTGCACTTTATGATGATTTCATGCATTTTCCGGAACTAACCTATTAACAAGATGCCACAGTGCCAGTTCCTCGTTTTCTGCTGTTTTTGGTTCCAGAAAGGCTGTTCGGACAATATTCTCGGAATTGGACGAAATCAACGCCAAACCTCCTATTTTTCCCAGAAGGCTCCAGAACACCGAAGAAGAGTCGGAGAGGGGCCAGAGGGCCACCACATCCTAAGGCGGCGCGGCCAAGCCTGGGCCCGCGCCAGCCTATGGTGAGGCACCCCCAGGTGCCCCCCTGCGCCGCCTCTTCGCCTATAAAACCCCTTTCGACCTAAAAACACCGTATCACTTGACGAAACTCCAGAAAGACTCCAGGGGCGCCGCCACCGTCGCGAAACTCCAATTCGGGGGACGAACTCTCGTTCCGGCACCTCGTCGGGACGGGGAAGTGCCCCGGAAGTCATCTCCATCGACGCCATCGCCTCCATCATGCTCCGTGAGTAGTTCCCCCATGGACTACGGGTTCTAGCCGTAGCTAGTTGGTATTCTCTCCCCCATGTACTTCAATACAATGATCTCATGAGCTGCCTTACATGATTGAGATTCATCCGATGTAATCGGTGTTGTGTTTGTCGGGATCCGATGGATTGTTACATTATGATTGTCTATCTACAAAGTTTATGAAGTTATTGTTGCTGCAATCTTGTTATGCTTAATGCTTGTCACTAGGGCCCGAGTGGCATGATCTTAGATTTAACCTCTATAATTATTGCTTAGATTGTATCTACAAGTTGTATGCACATGTCAATGTCCGGAACCAAAGGCCCCGAAGTGACAAGAATCGGGACAACCGGAGGGGATGGCGGTGATGTGAGGGACACATGTTTTCACCAAGTGTTAATGCTTTGCTCCGGTGCTCTATTAAAAGGAGTACCTTAATATCCAGATAGTTTCCCTTGAGGCCCGGCTGCCACCGGCTGGTAGGACAAAAGATGTTGTACAAGTTTCTCATTGCGAGCACGTATGACTATATATGGAAAACATGCCTACATGATTAATGATCTTGATATTCTGTCTTAATGCTATTTCAATCCTATCAATTGCCCGACTGTAGTTTGTTCACCCAACACTTGTTATTGGAGAGTTGCCACTAGTGTAGATAGCTGGGAACCCCGGTCCATCTTTCATCATCATATACCTGTTCTACATGTCATTGGAAGTAGTATCAACTATTTTCTGGTGCCATTACCTCTGTGTTACTATTACTGCTGTTGTGTTACTGTTACTATTGCTCTCATATCACTGCTACTTTCACATCACCCCTGTTACTAGTGCTTTTCCAGGTGCAGCTGAATTGACAACTCAGTTGTTAAGGCTTATAAGTATTATTTACCTCCCCTTGTGTCGAATCAATAAATTGGGTTTTACTTCCCTCGAAGACTGTTGCGATCCCCTATACTTGTGGGTCATCAAGACTATTTTCTGGCGCCGTTGCCGGGGAGGCATAGCTCTACTCATAAGTTCACCTGGGGAGTACACTCTACCTCTCACTCTATTTTGTTTTATTTTGTTTTGCTTAGTTTACTTTTGTCTAGTTTATTTGTGCTTAGTTTACTTTTGTCTAGTTTATTTTTGTCTTGTTTTATTTGTCTCATATACCCAAAAATCCATAAAAAATTGAAAAACCAAAAAATTAAAAACTGCTGTTATGGGAGAACCAACAACCTACTTGGAGCTTATGGAATGTTATAATTGTTATAGAGAATCAAGAACTGGTAAAATAATGAGTGCTATGATAGAAAAACTGAATACAATTGCTAAAATCTTGCTTAAACGCCATGATATAAACTGTTGCTCTCAACAGGACACTAAACATCTTAAATTTCAATGTGGCTTTAGTGAGGAATTTTTTATTAAGAGCTATAATCGGAATTGCTATATTCATTATGGGTTCGAAGAGGTAGAACAATTTTTCTTATTTATGGGAGCCTCCGAGATAGAATCCTTCATGGTTGAGAATTATGAAACTTGTGTTGTTTGTAAGGACCTTAAAGATTATGTCTCTACTATCCTTAATTCTTGCATAGAATACTACAGTAGGAATCCTTATATCCTTGATTATAAAGAGAGACACATTAATGCACAAGAATGCACTCACAATTTGCAGGAACCGGTGGAAGAAGAAATTGATGAACCTGAAAGCTCATTGGATGAAAAAGAGGAGAAAATTGATGAACCTGAAAGCTCATTGGATGAAAAAGAAGAGGAGAGCGACGAACAAAAGGAGGAAGAATGGATTAGCTACCCATATCAACCTCCTAATGAGAGTAACTCTTTATCTCTTACACTATTTGATTGTCCTCCATGCTTACCGGAAGAGATTGAATGTTATGTTCCTGTGGATTCTCTTGAAATAGTACCTATGAGTAATACTTGTGAGAATGATTATGCTACTGTTATCTATGATAATCCATGCTACTTTGATAAATCTTATGATAATGCTTTGTTTGTGCTCGATGTCGAAATGCATGGTAGTAAAGAATTTTGTTTGGCAAATGTCTATGATAAAGCTCTAGATGATGGTCCTATGTTACTTGATAATATTAATTGTACTACTAATGAAAATGGGATTGGAGAGTTCTTGACTTTATCTATGTGTCCCATATCTTTTGAGATTGATCAACTACCTTGTTATATTATTAATAAAAGTAAGTTTGAAAGTTTTAATTCCACTATTCTTGAACTTGATAAAAATTATGTGTTTGGAAATCATGAAAAGTATGCTGCATGTGATAGTTATATTATTGAGTTTGTTGATGAAGCTACTGAAAATTATTATGAGAGAGGAAAATATGGTGGTAGAAATTTTCATGGTACTAATACACCTCTCTATGTGCTTAAAATTTTGAAGTTACACTTGTTCTATCCTCCTATGCTTGTTACTTTGCTTTTCATGAACTTGTTTATTTACAAGATTCCTATGCATAGGAAGCATGTGAGACTTAAATGTGTTTTGAATTTTCTTTTTGATGCTCTCTTTTGCTTCAAATACTATTTCTTGGGAGTGCATCATTAAAACTGCTGACCCCATCTTAATGGCTATAAAGAAAGAACTTCTTGGGAGATAACCCATGTGTTATTTTGCTACAGTACTTTGTTTTATATTTGTGTCTTGGAAGTTGTTTACTACTGTAGCAACCTCTCCTTATCTTAGTTTTGTGTATTGTTGTGCCAAGCGAAGCCTCTAATCGAAGGTTGATACTAGATTTGGATTTCTGCGCAGAAACAGATTTCTATTTGTCACGAATCTGGGCTGTTTTCTCTGTAGGTAACTCAGAAAAATATGCCAATTTACGTGCGTGTTTCTCAGATATGTACGCAACTTTCATTAGTTTTGAGTTTTCTGATTTGAGCAACGGAAGTATTTATTTAAAATTCGTCTTTACTGGCTGTTCTGTTTTGGTAGATTCTGTCTCTGTTTTTTGCATAGTCTCTTGTGGACTTTAAGCGAGGTTTTCTAGACGTAGAGAGCTGTAGCTAATGTTTTATTGAGTTCTTGCAATGTGCCACTACAGGACCAAGGTGGATTCAATTTTTTTGAGTACTAACCCCTCTAATGAAGTTTATGAGAAGTTTGGTGTGAAGGAAGTTTTCAAGGGTCAAGAGAGGAGGATGATATATGATCAAGAAGAGTGAAAAGTCTAAGCTTGGGGATGCCCCGTGGTTCATCCCTGCATATTTCAAGAAGACTCAAGCGTCTAAGCTTGGGGATGCCCAAGGCATCCCCTTCTTCATCAACTTATCAGGTTCCTCCCCTGAAACTATATTTTTATTCGGTCACATCTTATGTGCTTTACTTGGAGCGTCTATGTGTTTTTATTTTTGTTTTTGTTTGAATAAATTCGGATCCTAGCAATCCTTGTGTGGGAGAGATACACGCTCCGCTTTTTCATATGAACACTCGTGTTCTTCGTTTTACTTTTAATGTTCAATGATAAAAGTTGGAAGCTATTGCACTTATTTATATTTGGTTGAAAACAGAAAATGCCTCATATTGTCTTGAATAATTTGACACTTGGCAATTGTTTTGAGCTCTCAAGTAGATCATGATTAATTTTTTTTTCATGTAGTCTAAGCCTATTAGTGGAGAACTACTGTAGAGCTTGTTGAAATTGGTTTGCATAATTGATCTCTCTTAAGGTCTAGATATTTTCTGGTAAAAGTGTTTGAGCAACAAGGAAAAGACAGTGTAGAGTATTATAATGCTTGCAATATGTTCTTATGTAAGTTTTGCTGTACCGGTTCATACTTGTGTTTGCTTCAAATAACCTTGCTAGCCCAAAGCCTTGTATCGAGAGGGAATGCTTCTCGTGCATCCAAAACCTTGAGCCAAAACCTATGCCATTTGTGTCCACCATATCTACCTACTATGTGGTATTTTCTGCCATTCCAAGTAAATACTTCATGTGCTACCTTTAAACAATTCAAAACTTTATTACTCCTTATTTGTGTTGATGTTTTATAGCTCATGAGGAAGTATGTGGTGTTTTATCTTTCGATCTTGTCATTTACTTCGGACAGACTTTCACCAATGGACTAGTGGCTTCATCCGCTTATCCAATAATTTTGCAAAAAGAGCTGGCAATGGGGTTCCCAGCCCCAATTAATTAACTTTCATTAATAATTCTCTTCACATGTTTTGCTCTGATTCATCAGTAAGCAACTTAATTTTGCAAATAGACACTCCTTCATGGTATGTGAATGTTGGAAGGGACTCGAGGATTCGGTTAGCCATGGCTTGTGTAAGCAAAAGGTTGGGAGGAGTGTCATCCATAAATAATAAAACTAAAATACATGTGTAAACAAAAGAGAAGAGGGATGATCTACCTTGCTGGTAGAGATAACGTCCTTCATGGGAGCCGCTCTTGAAATTCTGGTTGATGAGGTAGTTAGAGTGCCCACTATCATTCGTTGACAACAACAAACACCTCTCAAAACTTTACTTTTATGCTCTCTATATGATTTCAAAACTTAAAAAGCTCTAGCACATGATTTAATCCCTGCTTCCCTCTGCGAAGGGCCTTTCTTTTACTTTATGCTGGAGTCGGTTAACCTACTTCCTTCCATCTTAGAAGCAAACACTTGTGTCAATCTGTGCATTGATTCTTACATACTTGCTTATTTGCATTCATCATATTACTTTGTGTTGACCATTATCCATGAGATATACATGTTGAAAGTTGAAAGCAACTGCTGAAACTTAAATCTTCCTTTGTGTTGCTTCGATGCCTTTACTTTGAATCTATTGCTTTATGAGTTAACTCTTGTGCAAGGCTTTTGATTCTTTTCTTGAAAGTACTCTTCATGAAAAGTTTTGCTATATGTTATCTATTTGTTAGCAACTATAGATTATTGTCTTGAGTCACTTCATTCATTTCATATGCTTTGTAATAGTATGATCAAGGTTATGTAAGTAGCATGTCACTACAGAAATTATTCTTTTTATCGTTTACCTGCTCGGGACGAGCAGGAACTAAGCTTAGGGATGCTGATACGTCCCCGACGTATCCATAATTTCTGTCGTTCCATGCTTGTTTTATGACAATACTTACATGTTTTGCTTGCACTTTATGATGATTTCATGCATTTTCCGGAACTAACCTATTAACAAGATGCCACAGTGCCAGTTCCTGTTTTCTGCTGTTTTTGGTTCCAGAAAGGCTGTTCGGACAATATTCTCGGAATTGGACGAAATCAACGCCAAACCTCCTATTTTTCCCAGAAGGCTCCAGAACACCGAAGAAGAGTCGGAGAGGGGCTAGAGGGCCACCACACCCTAAGGCGGCGCGGCCAAGCCTGGGCCCGCGCCAGCCTATGGTGAGGCGCCCCCAGGTGCCCCCTGCGCCGCCTCTTCGCCTATAAAACCCCTTTCGACCTAAAAACACCGTACCACTTGACGAAACTCCAGAAAGACTCCAGGGGCGCCGCCACCGTCGCGAAACTCCAATTCGGGGGACAGAACTCTCTGTTCCGGCACCTCGCCGGGACGGGGAAGTGCCCCGGAAGCCATCTCCATCGACGCCATCGCCTCCATCATGCTCCGTGAGTAGTTCCCCCATGGACTACGGGTTCTAGCTGTAGCTAGTTGGTATTCTCTCCCCCATGTACTTCAATACAATGATCTCATGAGCTGCCTTACATGATTGAGATTCATCTCGATGTAATCGGTGTTGTGTTTGTCGGGATCCGATGGATTATTACATTATGATTGTCTATCTACAAAGTTTATGAAGTTATTGTTGCTGCAATCTTGTTATGCTTAATGCTTGTCACTAGGCCCCGAGTGGCATGATCTTAGATTTAAGCTCTATAATTATTGCTTAGATTGTATCTACAAGTTGTATGCACATGTCAATGTCCGGAACCAAAGGCCCCGAAGTGACAAGAATCGGGACAACCGGAGGGGATGGCGGTGATGTGAGGGACACATGTTTTCACCAAGTGTTAATGCTTTGCTCCGGTGCTCTATTAAAAGGAGTACCTTAATATCCAGTAGTTTCCCTTGAGGCCCGGCTGCCACCGGCTGGTAGGACAAAAGATGTTGTACAAGTTTCTTATTGCGAGCATGTATGACTATATATGGAAAACATGCCTACATGATTAATGATCTTGATATTCTGTCTTAATGCTATTTCAATCCTATCAATTGCCCGACTGTAATTTGTTCACCCAACACTTGTTATTGGAGAGTTGCCACTAGTGTAGATAGTTGGGAACCCCGGTCCATCTTTCATCATCATATACCTGTTCTACATGTCATTGGAAGTAGTATCAACTATTTTCACGGTGCCATTACCTATGTGTTACTATTACTCTGCTGTTGTGTTACTCGTTACTACTGCTCTCATATCACTGCTACTTTCACATCACCCCCTGTTACTAGTGCTTTTCCAGGTGCAGCTGAATTGACAACTCAGTTGTTAAGGCTTATAAGTATTCTTTACCTCCCCTTGTGTCGAATCAATAAATTGGGTTTTACTTCCCTCGAAGACTGTTGCGATCCCCTATACTTGTGGGTCATCAATGGAGAACTACTCCCTCCTCATGGGAGACAGCAGCGTTGATGAAGATGGCGGTGGTGTCGATGGAGAAGCCTTCCGGGGGCACTTCCCCGTCCCGGCGGCGTGCCGGAACAGAGACTCCTGTCCCCCAGATCTTGGCTTCGCGATGGCGGCGGCTCTGGAAGGTTTTCTCTGGTTTCGTCGAACTTGGTAGGGTTTTCGCGACGGAGACCTTAAGTAGGCGGAAGGACAGCCTCGGAGGGGGCCTGGTGGGCCCACACACTAGGGGGGCGCGGCCCCCCCTCTGGCCGTGCTAGGGTGTTGTGTGGGGGCCCCCAAGGCTCCCCTCTGGCGGCTCTCGGGTGTTCTGGAAGCTTCGTCCAATTATAAGACTCTGGGCGTTGATTTCGTCCAATTCCGAGAATATTTCCTTACTAGGATTTCTGAAACCAAAAACAGCAGAAAACATGAACTGGCACTTCGGCATCTCGTCAATAGGTTAGTTCCGGAAAATGCATAAATATGACATAAAGTATGCATAAAACATGTAGATATCATCAATAATGTGGCATGGAACATAAGAAATTATCGATACGTCGGAGACGTATCAGCCATCAAAGTAGTACCAACTATTTTCTGGCTCCGCATCATATTACCACTGCTTTCACATCACCCTGTTGCTAGTACTTTTCCAGGTGCAGCTGAATTGACAACTCCGCTGTCAAGCCTTATAAGTATTCTTTGGCTCCCCTTGTGTTGAATCAATAAATTTGGGATTTACTTCCCTCGAAGACTGTTGCGATCCCCTATACTTGTGGGTCATCAACTATCACGAAGACGGAGTACAAATGGGAGACGAAGAAGAGCCAAGAGGCGGCCACACCGCCCCTAGGCACGGGCCCCCTGGCCGCGCCTTGGTATGGTGTGGGCCCCTCGGGCACCGACCGACCTCGCAATTTCGCCTATAAATTGACATCCTCAGAAAAAACCTAAATACCGGAGTCTCCATCCACAAAAATTTCCGTAGCCGCCGCCATCGTCGACCCTAGCTCAGGAGGGTTCTGAAGCTCTTCCCGACACCCTGGCGGAGAGGGAGATCATCACCGGAGGCCTCTTCATCACCATGTCCGCCTCTGAAGTGATACGTGTGCAGTTCATCTCTGGACTACGGGTCCATAGCAGTAGCTAGATGGTTGTCTTCTCCTCCTTATGCTTCATGTTTAGATCTTGTGAGCTGCCTATCATGATCAAGATCATCTTTATGTAATGCTACATGTTGTATTTGCTGGGATCTGATGAATATTGAATACTATGATTGAGTAGATTATAGACCTGCTTTATATGTTATTTGTGATCTTGCATGCTCTCCGTTGCTAGTAGATGCTCTATCCAAGTATGTGCTTGTGACTCCAAGCGGGAGTATTTATGCTCGATAGTGGGTTCATGGCTCTAGAAATCTGGGAGAGTGACAATAACTCCTAAGGTTGTAGATGTGATGTTGCTACTAGGGAGAAAACAAGAATGCTTTATCCAAGGATAATTTTATTGTTTACTTTACACACTTTACTTAATGCAATAATATGTTGCTTGAAACTTAACACCCAAAGTTGTTCGGATGATGTCCCGAGGGTGGATTATTAGTCATAGATGTAGTAGGATTTACGATCTATGAATCTTGTTGTAATGCCTAAATGAATCTCATAGTAATCATCTTGTCATGTATGGTCTTTATTCCGTTAATTGCCCAGCTGTAATTTATTTACCCAACATGTTATCTATCTTTATGGAGAGACACCTCTAGTGAACTATGGACCCCGGTCTTTTTTTTTACAATGATAAATCCATTTACTGCAAGCATTGTTCTCTTATTTCACTGCAAACAAACATCTCTTTCCACACTATACGTCTAATCCTTTGTTTTCAGCAAACCAGTGAGATTGACAACCTCATTATAAGTTGGGGCAAAGTAGTTTGGTTGTGTTGTGTGCAGGTTCCACGTTGTTGCTGACACCGGTAGTGCGCCCTGCCAAAGTCAACCAACAAAACCTTCAGAAATGATTTCTTTCTCCTAAGAAATACTTGAAAAGCCGCCCATACTTCCTATACATTGATGGTTCTGTAAGATACCGGACCTAAAGAAAGTTCTTCTATTTGAAGAGCAGCCTTTTAGGGAAAATTTATTTATTAAAATGATCCATATATCTATAGCTCACGTTCTCATAGCTTTAAAATTCGTTTAATGCTATTTGTTGGGTGCTATCCTAAAGGAATACAACTATTGTATCAATATTCATTTAGAATCGGTACTCTTACTAGCTTCAGGTACTATGGACTGAATCAGATATGGGACTATGGTCAATTTGCCTCTATCATTTTTTGTTTTACAGAATGAGTAGATAGTATATGTGGTAGAATTGTAAGAGTACCGATATACTCTCTACTCATTTTGTTCGTCCTCGTCGTCCTCTCTGGGATCGGGATGACGACGCTGGGATTGGGATTGAGATCCAGGAAGACAACGTCGGGATTCAGAATGAGGCAATTACGGGTAGCGATGTCTTTTCGCAGCATTTTCACCTGGTCGGGACCATCCCAAAACGTCTTAAATTTTGGAACGGAGGGAGTAGTACTTAGGTTTCTCCTTGTGGTTTCTTATTTCATGTTTTACTCATGGTTTATCAATCTAGTAAAGAATCTTACCATTTGAGGTTTATCATTCATGCCAGCTGAGCGCAAACACCATTCTTGCATCATAAAGGGCATTTAGGTGTTCCGGTGTCATGAACTCATGATGAGCTATGGGGATCCCAATGATGAAAACTTGATCCTAGGAATCTCAAATGGAGGTGAGTTCCTATGAAATACATAAATAAATGTGATTTTTGGGGTGCTTACACATGTGATTTACTCCTAATTATACTTAAGAAAGGCAATGACGCAATTCATACTGTAACACCATTACATCTTAGTACTGTAATTCTGAGAAATATATTTGCAAGCATGTTGTTGAAGCCCTGATGGATATATTATACATTAATGTATGACCTGGCATTCACATATATGCTCGTCTTTTTGGAATGGTCAATTGGTCATGAATGAAAAGGTTGCTCAAATTGTTGATGGATATTTCCCCCTTGCTTTTTTTACTTGTAATCCTATTTTTGGTCAGTGTAAATATATTGGAAGTTACAGTCTTAGTGGCCTGATTGCAGGTCTAATATCTTGTGTGAACAAATAAGTCAGATGATTTCTCTGTTTGTGTAATTCCAATTTTGGTATGCAAGTATGATCACGACCACTTGGTGTGGCCTGCGCGCATTTGTTCTTTGATTCTTAGTGAGGATCCTGCTATATTCTTATTGAAGGAAATGTCACTACTTCAAGTGTACTTATTGTATGTGTTGATTGTACCCAAAAAATATATGATATTTATACACATTTATTTCTCTTTGCTATGAACAAATTGTTGGATGCAACAAATGTTGCTCCTGTGTTGTACATGTGTTATCTAGTCTTTGAAAGTTTTTTTTTATTTTCTTTTAAAAGGATTGCTTATACAAGCTTAAGGGTTGTCAAAGACATACTGAATTCGTGGAAAACTAAACAGACATCAGTCGACTAAAACTTATGTTTTTATGTTCTTTAAAAAATATTGCCTATATGGGCTTAAGGGCTCTCAAAGACCTACTGAATTCTTGGACAACTAAACAAACATAAACATCGTAAAACATATAGTTATAGTAATATCTTGCATTTTCCTGTGCGCCGGCCGCCGGGGCGCACCGGGTCATGTATGTTAGGTTCAATGAACAATTTGTGTTTGATCATGAATTAACCCTTCGGAATTTTAAGATGCAGCGTAATTTATAAATGGCACGCCGTCAAATGCACATTATTGTACTACAGTACGGCCTTGATTGAATGTCCTGACAGAATTATTAACTTTCATATTTTGTGTGTAATAAGACCTGCTTGTTGTGCTCACTAACTTATGTTTCAGGTCCTCATGCTACATTAGGTGTTCTCGAGGAAAAATACTGGTATGACAGTGCCTCAAAAGTATGTATATCTGTCAGTGTTATCTATAATATCTAAATAGGAGGAACCCACTAAGTTGATTTCTCTTAACATGCAAGCATGCCACATCACCTTCTCATTTTGCAACCAATGCTACTATGCCACGTCATTGCTTTATTTTTGTTACACTCTCAAATTTGCAACATGAGCCCTTCATAATCATCTTCTCCATAGTCTGGGGCACCCTTTTCTCTCCTAATTAATAATCTCATAGCAGCTCACTTGGAGCGTTCACCTCTTTGACTCCCTTTATCTGTTGAGTGGTGACCGACATGGATATTTGATCACCCTTCAAGTGGTAATAAATTAGATCTCAGATGAATGGAAGCCTTCTCGGTTCCCATTCCATATTCATTCCAGCTAGCAAGATAACACTGTATAAATCCAACATCCCTGTATAAATCTTGGCTTTCCCTGAGAATGTGTGTCTCTATCTTCCCACTCCCCACATATCTTCATTTGCATAAGAAGTGACTGCAATTACCTTTGTGACTTTGTCTAGCTGAGAGAAGTAGTTTGGCAAGGAGGCTGCAGCTGATGGATTTTGAGGTGTGGCGAACGGGCGATGCATTGATTAACTTTGTATAATCTGTTTATTTTGTTGTGTTTGTTTTGCCTTATCAGTGTGGAGGCTCTCTCTGTAATTTCCTGGTTACATGATCAAGTATGGATGTATTTTTCTGTTTTTAGATTCTACTTTGTAGTTGATAGTCCCAGCAAAAGACCTGTTAGCTTTTCATTATGAAAGTTATGTCGTTGCCATTCTTTCTAAATATAAGGGAAATAGTTTGGCGCTGACCTTCTCAATTCACATGTTCTCCTGAAATGTCCCGCTGCTTTGGAACGAGGATCGAGGGCACGGCCATGCGACCGATCAGAAGGTAACGTTGAACCCGATCAAGCTGTGAGACTCGCTATAGAAAGATCACTAGAAATACTTCTCTTTCGGCGACTGAATAAGTAAGCATGCATCTTTGCTAATGGTAACTCTACATTTGTCAATGGTTTCAATGCTCTGTCTGTGCTTGGCAATCGTGGGATGTTGAATATATAAATGAGATGATCTAACTCCTGCATATATACTTACAAAGCAAAGCCTTCATGCCCATCTTATATGCGGCTTAATATCTATGTTATGCTTATAAATTCCATGTGATTTATCCTAATTTAATTTACTAAATGTTTTTGTTATAACTTTTCGCAGCAACGCACGGGGCATTATCTAGTATATATTATAGTTCATACCTAAGTTGTACATGAAGTGATATTTCTTCATCAAAAGTTACCTGACGGTATTTATGACAGTGTATTTAACATATAAGGAACCTGAGCACAAAATCAAATGGCTGATATGTAGCATGCATCTAAGGTTAGATGTTTCCATTTTTTAGTTCCATAGATGAGAAGACGTGACTCAGGACGTACTCCTTGGACACGAGACAGCCGCAAGGCTGCTTCAACGCCGCCCCCAACCTTGGGCAGGCTGATACTGTCACCAGCGCAGGGCGGCGTGCGCTTGAGATTCCACTCGAGATCGATCAGATTCGACCGGATTTTGTAGTCAGTCGAGTTGTAGTGTTCAGGAATCAGAACTTGTAAGGTTGTTAAATTTCAGAGAAGATGTAAACTGGTATGAGTTTCAGAATTATATGGTCATATCCTCTGTATTTTTATCCCAAAGCTGCTAATGTACGAGTTTCAGATTTTTGTGCACTATCGAATCATCTACTACAATGCCCGGGCTAGATGAAACGGTGTTCAGTTAGAGAAGATAGATGATCTTGCTTGGTAGCTTATCATACTTATCATATGTACTGTCCCTTTTGATTTTGTTTGTTGATCTTCAGATAGTATTTTTGCTGGCAGACCTTCTATAAACAAGATGGTATATGTCCTTGCCATGCTCTATAAAGAAAAGGCATTTCATGTTTGTGCATGTGGTATTCTCTAAACTGTAGTTCTCTCTTATTTAGCGCAAACTTAACTATCTTCTGATGTTTCAGGCATTATCTTCTATTGTTTACCACAATAGTAAAAAATGTTGTTTGCAGAATAGTTAAGTTTGTCACGGTTTTCCCCTGTGTGGAAGTTACTTGTAATTAATGACTACGGGTCCATTTTTGGCTGAGATTTTGGTTTTGATAATGGGATGTACCTAGCTTGGCATGTACATTTTGAATCAAAATGGCAGGTACATTTTGGCATGGTTGTTTATCCTAGGCGTGATTTGAGGGAGATGCACGGTTTTCCATCCTGAATCAATGCTGAGTTTTGTGCTCTTGCAACTGAATATTTCCCTGCGTGATTTTGAGGAAGATATACGGTTTTGTGACTACCGGAATTTATTGTTTATTTCGGTTTAGTCATTGTTTATTTCGGTTTATTTCTGACAAAACTTCATAACGTGCAGAGATCCACGTGATAGATTGATGATTTAGTTTTATAGCATATATGTTGCTTACCAATGTGGTTCCGGTAAAGCCTCACAAGTTATAGAAATTGTGAAATATTTAATATCAATGGAAAATAGCATAAAATGGGAAAAAAATCTCATGGCAAAAATGGAAGGCGAATCTAATAGAACCGTGGATGCTCTCCGCATTAACTTTGAATGACCAATACATGAAATATCGTCTTACACCTATTTTGGTAGTAAAATTTAGAGGGATAAGAAATAAACGCCATATTTGATGTTTATATAGCAACTCAAGACATGAACCATCACCAAAAATATAGATTTAAGCACCGAAATAAATTATTTATTAAATTACTGTCCTATATGTTGGCATCCATTGGCATATTAATACGCTTTCATTTGCACTTGCGCGATAGCGCAACGGATCATCTAGTACTCTAAAAATGAAACACAACCTAACTGTAAATTAATACTATAGCAGTCTTCGCATTTGCTAGTACATAATTCATAGATTCCAAGCGCCGCCTAGGGGCCGGCAAAGAGACGACGGTGCAGAGTGCTCGCTGAGTCGGGCGGAACACCAAAGCCAGTTGTAGCCACCGATGCTGTCGTCGAGGTCAACGATAGTGAACCTGATGTCGACCTGCAGCTCCAAATCTTCCATGGACTTGCTACCGGTTGAGACGTGACTGTCTGTGCCTATCCCAACCAGCGCGGTGGACGTAGTCCCCGTGACCGTCGTCTCGGACATGCTGTCTGCGATGAGGTCGTAGGGAAAGGAGCCACGGCCGAGCGGGACGCCGCCGTCGAGCCAGAGGGAGAAGCCCCAGTCTGTGATGTAGAGATCATGGTGGTAGCGGTTGTCGATGCGCATCGTGACGTTGAAGGAAGGCGTAGACGTGGCGGTGGCGGAGGCGTCTGGGAAGCTCGCCCACTTGACGCCGGTGATCTCGACGGTGTAGTACTGCTTGTCAGACTCGGCCATGTAGACGACGAACCCAAATAGTAGACCCATGCACGTACAAAATATCAGGAAGGACACGAATTCGGATCTGTTGGGCAGCTTCATCGTCCCTGCGCGATCGATCGACCCCCGCGATCTCGATCTCGGCCTGTGTGGCTGTGTGTTGAGGATTGCGTTGTCTCTACATACATATAGGAGGGGACTGACTGCTACATACAGTTGACGGAGATCGATCGTGATTACTCATCAGATCCAAACGGCCAAGCGAGAATTCTATCTGTGCACGATACGGCTTCTATCTGAGAATCCAGCCGTGTACGATGTTACTTCCAGAAAGAAGCCATCGCCTAGCTATTTCTTCGTTAGTAAGCCAAACTCACGACTTACCGTATCCACCATGTAACTGAATCCGTTAATTCTCGTATAATAACAGAACAAAGTTGAAAAAAACAGAACAAAGTTGAAATTAAATAGAATCTCTTGATGAACGAGGACTGTCAAGGTTGCCTTGCCTATACCATATAGATCGATCCACGTGCGCAGCTGCTTTCCTTGTCTTCATCGATCGCACGGCCATGGCAGGACCGAACACGAGCATGGACGCTCGAGAGGAGGAGGAACGGCAGGAGCCACAGCCGGCGGAAAGCAAGGGCTACTGCCTTTTCGCGGCCATGGTGCTGGCACACTTTCTTCCTGTCGGCGCGATACTCTACGGCGCATACATCTGCTGGCACGTGGATCCTTATTTCTCCGTCGAGGTTTCAGGCGTCGAGGGGCTCGCCCCTCTGCTGCGCAGCCCGGCGCCGGCGATGTCGCCGGACCTGAACCTCACTTTTCGCGTCGACAACCGGCGGCAGATATGGCGGGACTGCAGGGAGCAGGGCACGGCGACCGTCTCGTACGGCCAGCTGGACATCGCGTGGGGCGAGGTGCCTCCCTTCTGCGTCGGCCGGTGGTCCACGGCGGAGCTGCTCGTGCCCCTCTCACGCCATGACGCCATCTTGCCTCAGCAGCTTCGTGACAGGATGGCCTCCGATATGCACGTCGGGGAACTGGAGCTGGTCGTCGAGATGGAGCCGTCCCATCCGCGGAACACCCGTCGCCCCTGCTTCGTGTCCTGCGTTACCAGCTCGGGGAAGCCGCCGCCTCGTTGCAGTCAACTTTGTGTTTAGTGCTAAATGCGCATAGTGTAACAAATATCTTGTTACTCCCTCCGTTCAATTTGTCTAGATATAT
This sequence comes from Lolium rigidum, assembly GCF_022539505.1. NCBI lineage: Eukaryota > Viridiplantae > Streptophyta > Magnoliopsida > Poales > Poaceae > Lolium > Lolium rigidum. The sequence continues at coordinate 120,729,505 of NC_061508.1, forward strand.
GTTTTAAGAGCAACTCTAGTAAACATCGCATCGGACCCATCCGCATAATATTCGTTATTTTGCGGGTTTGAAGGACCGCATCGAATTCCCATGCCAAAAAATTTATCCGGGCCATCCAGTTTCGCGCCGCGTAATCCCCAAGTCCCCGGTTTCGCGAGGCAGTGCGAACGCGAACCCCATCTTCTCCCCCGCGTTGGCACGGAGGAGTATTCAGCTCCTCCCTTTCCTGCTTCCGCCCATCACCCACCGCCGATTCCGCCGTCTCCACACTCTCTTCGGCCTCCGCAGCGGCGTGCTCGCACCGAGATGGAAGCCCCCAACCCACCGCCGCTCGTGGACCAGGCCGCGCAGCACGGATCGACCCCAAGCACCGCTGTCGGATCTAGCGCCGTGTTTGGCGAATATGCTGTTATGTGGGCTGTGTTTGACGCATCTGGGCTGCACGACGGCCTCCATACGCGTTTTGGGGGTTGCGGTTTGGGGTGTCCGCTAGCCTCCTGGTCCAAGTGCTGACATGTGTGTTTTTTTGCTGCCCGGTAGTAAAACAAATCCCCTTTTTATTGCTTCAGTGTAGCAAAAAGTGGTTCACCCATGAATTAAAAGAAAGTGGCTGAACTCGCCGGACAAACCACCAAAGACCTTGGCGGAGAGCGCATAGCAAAAATTGTTCTATTTAGCAAAAATGGATGTCGTCGGAGACATCGACGGGGAACTCTCTAGAGAGAACTCACCGGAGACCTCACCGGAGACCCCGGTAGCAAACATATATTCCATTTGTAGCAAAAACGTAAAAATGTTGTAGCAAAAAAATTATTCATATGTTGTGTCGGAAACATCAACGGAGACCTCGCCTGCAGCGCCGTCTAAGGTTAAAGCAACTCCATCCGCCCAAGGCAGCAATAGCCGGAACCGCCAGTAGCAACACCTGACGCCTATAAGGTAGAAGCAATCCTCCCCCGATAGCAAAAATCTGTCTTCCGCCAGTAGCAACGTAAGAGGCCTAAGTTAGCAAGACCGGTCTCCGCCGGTAGCAACACCAGAGGCATCAGGGAGCAACCTCCTGGAGACGCGTTGGGTCAGCGCATGGAGGTGCACGTAGCATCAGCAACACCTATGCACGAAGTTACCTCGCCAGCCCCGCCAACCTCGTCTAGACATGTGTCAGCGTAATGAGACCGGGGGTCTTCCAGTTTACGCTGTGGCGCGTGGGCTTGGGCCCATCGATCGGAGACTAAGCTGGTGACAAGGCTAAGGCGTAAAGCGTGCTACATAGGAAAGGACTTGGTGTACACTTACCAGGTACGAATTGTGTAATGTCCCAGGTTTAGAGACGATCGAGGGGTAGATTTTAGAAAGGGATGTGCATTGCATTGTAATTTACGGGGAAATTTCGCGCTTTTAAAACAAAACTGCATCGAAGGGGGACAGGTTTCTCTCTCGACATCCTACAGGGTTAGGGTTTCGAGAGTGCGATGAACTTGTTCTTACTTATCTAAGTTAGGGTTTTGAGAAGAGAGAAGTGATATTGCATTGAAATCTTAAGTTGCATGATTGAATTACAAGTTAAGTGTTTGAATGAATTCAAACCAAATTTGAATTTGAATTTCAAATTCAAACATCAAATGATTATCAAATAATTCAAAATTGAGATAATTAATCAAACAATTATCATTAAGCAAGAAAATAAGTAATACAACAAATACATTAAGCTCATTAAGGAAAACTTGAGCTTTATTGATAATCACACACATAATACATTGTCTTTACAATATTCAGAATTGAATTATTGAATTACAACACATTACAAGAATTAAAGAAATAGAAGAAATAAAAGGAAAATTACAAGTTATCTAAATATCCTAAATACTACAAGAACATCTTCACTTGATCTTGGACTTGATGATCTTCTGGATCATCTTGATCAATTCTTGATCCCACACACACAACAAAGAGCACATTATGCCAAGTGGCATTGCCACTTGGCAGGTTAGCAAATAATGGAAATGAAGAGGATATGATCAAGTCTCTGCCGAGCTGATCCATGCCACAGTCAAGTTCCAGGTCCAAGTGCACAGCACCTGTCTACACACACACACAGCCTGCTCACAGGGCTGTGTGCATGCAGCACACACACACAGTGAGTCACCCAAAGGGAAAGGTGGAGCTGTCGACCAGGGATGCAATGGCTGGCCATATAAAGGCTTTTCACAGCCAAAACCCTAGTCACTTGCTTCAGCCATCGACGAGCAGTGATGGCGTGTATTTCACACGTTCGTTGGGCAATCCCAAGAGGAAGGTATGATGCGCACAGCAGCAAGTTTTCCCTCAGAAAGAAACCAAGGTTTATCGAACCAGGAGGAGCCAAGAAGCACGTTGAAGGTTGATGGCGGCGGGATGTAGTGCGGCGCAACACCAGGGATTCCGGCGCCAACGTGGAACCTGCACAACACAACCAAAGTACTTTGCCCCAACGAAACAGTGAGGTTGTCAATCTCACCGGCTTGCTGTAACAAAGGATTAACCGTATTGTGTGGAAGATGATTGTTTGCGAGAGAAAACAGTAAAAACAAGTATTGCAGCAGATTTGTATTTCAGTATTAAAGAATGGACCGGGGTCCACAGTTCACTAGAGGTGTCTCTCCCATAAGATAAAAGCATGTTGGGTGAACAAATTACAGTCGGGCAATTGACAAATAGAGAGGGCATAACAATGCACATACATGACATGATAAGTATAGTGAGATTTAATTGGGCATTACGACAAAGTACATAGACCGCCATCCAACTCGCATCTATGCCTAAAAAGTCCACCTTCGAGGTTATCATCCGAACCCCTCCGAGTATTAAGTTGCTAACAACGAGACAATTGCATTAAGTATGGTGCGTAATGTAATCAACAACTACATCCTCGGACATAGCGCCAATGTTTTATCCCTAGTGGCAACAAGCACAACACAACCTTAGAACTTTCGTCACATCGTCCCAGGTGTCAATGCGGGCATGAACCCACTATCGAGCATAAATACTCCCTCTTGGAGTTAAAAGCAAAAACTTGGCCAGAGCCTCTACTAGTAACGGAGAGCATGCAAGATCATAAACAACACATATGTAATAACTTGATAATTAACATGACATGGTATTCTCTATCCATCGGATCCCGACAAACACAACATATAGAATTACAGATAGATGATCTTGATCATGTTAGGCAGCTCACAAGATCCAACAATGAAGCACAATGAGGAGAAGACAACCATCTAGCTACTGCTATGGACCCATAGTCCAGGGGTAAACTACTCACTCATCACTCCGGAGGCGACCATGGCGGTGTAGAGTCCTCCCGGGAGATGAATCCCCTCTCCGGCGGGGTGCCGGAGGAGATCTCCGGAATCCCCCGAGATGGGATCGGCGGCGGCGGCGTCTCGGTAAGGTTTTCCGTATCGTGGTTTTTCGCATCGGGGGTTTCGCGACGGAGGCTTTAAGTAGGCGGAAGGGCGAGTCGGGGGCCTGACGAGGGGCCCACACCATAGGGCGGCGCGGGCCCCTCCTTGGCCGCGCCGCCTTGTGGTGTCGCCACCTCGTGGCCCCACTTTGTATGCTCTTCGGTCTTCTGGAAGCTCCGTGGAAAAATAGGCCCCTGGGTCTTCGTTTCGTCCAATTCCGAGAATATTTCGTTACTAGGATTTCTGAAACCAAAAACAGCGAGAAAACAGGAACCGGCACTTCGGCATCTTGTTAATAGGTTAGTTCCGGAAAATGCACGAATATGACATAAAGTGTGCATAAAACATGTAGGTATCATCAATAATATGGCATAGAACATAAGAAATTATCGATACGTCGGAGACGTATCAAGCATCCCCAAGCTTAGTTCGCTCGTCCCGAGCGAGGTAAAACGATAACAAAGATAATTTACGAAGTGATATGCCATCATAACCTTGATCATACTATTTGTAAACATATGTAGTGGATGCAGCGATCAAAACAATGGTAATGATATGAGTAAACAAGTGAATCATAAAGCAAAGACTTTTCATGAATAGTACTTAAAGACAAGTATTAATAAGTCTTGCATAAGAGTTAACTCATAAAGCAATAAATCAAAGTAAAGGCATTGAAGCAACACAAAGGAAGATTAAGTTTCAGCGGTTGCTTTCAACTTATAACATGTATATCTCATGGATAATTGTCAACATAGAGTAATATAACAAGTGCAATATGCAAATATGTAGGAATCAATGCATAGTTCACACAAGTGTTTGCTTCTTGAGGTGGAGAGAGATAGGTGAACTGACTCAACATAAAAGTAAAAAGAATGGTCCTTCAAAGAGGAAAGCATCGATTGCTATATTTGTGCTAGAGCTTTTATTTTGAAAACATGAAACAATTTTGTCAACGGTAGTAATAAAGCATATGAGTTATGTACATTATATCTTACAAGTTGCAAGCCTCATGCATAGTATACTAATAGTGCCCGCACCTTGTCCTAATTAACTTGGACTACCGGATCTTTGCAATGCACATGTTTTAACCAAGTGTCACAATGGGGTACCTCCATGCCGCTCTGTACAAAGGTCTAAGGAGAAAGCTCGCATTTTGGATTTCTCGCTTTTGATTATTCTCAACTTAGACATCCATACCGGGACAACATGGACAACAGATAATGGACTCCTCTTTAATGCATAAGCATGTGGAAACAATTATTATTCTCATATGAGATTGAGGATATATGTCCAAAACTGAAACTTCCACCATGAATCATGGCTTTAGTTAGCGGTCCAATGTTCTTCTCCAACAATATGCATTCTCCAACCATAAAGGTGGTAGATCTCTCTTACTTCAGACAAGACGGACATGCATAGCAACTCACATGATATCCAACAAAGAATAGTTGATGGCGTCCCCAGAAACATGGTTATCGCACAACAAGCAACTTAATAAGAGATAAAGTGCATAAGTACATATTCAATACCACAATAGTTTTTAAGCTATTTGTCCCATGAGCTATATATTGCAAAGGTGAATGATGGAATTTTAAAGGTAGCACTCAAGCAATTTACTTTGGAATGGCGGATAAATACCATGTAGTAGGTAGGTATGGTGGACACAAATGGCATAGTGGTTGGCTCAAGGATTTTGGATGCATGAGAAGTATTCCCTCTCGATACAAGGTTTAGGCTAGCAAGGTTATTTGAAACAAACACAAGGATGAACGGTACAGCAAAACTCACATAAAAGACATATGGTAAACATTATAAGACTCTACACCGTCTTCCTTGTTGTTCAAAACTCAATACTAGATGTTATCTAGACTCTAGAGAAACCAAATATGCAAACCAAATTAGCAAGCTCTAAGTATTTCTTCATTAATGGGTGCAAAGTATACGATGCAAGAGCTTAAACATGAGCACAACAATTGCCAAGTATCAAATTATCCAAGACATTTTAGAGTTACTACATGTAGCATTTTCCAATTCCAACCATATAACAATTTAACGAAGATGAAACTTCGCCATGAATACTATGAGTAGAGCCTAAGGACATATTTGTCCATATGCTACAGCGGAGCGTGTCTCTCTCCCATAAAGTGAATGCTAGGATCCATTTTATTCAAACAAAACAAAAAACAAAAACAAACCGACGCTCCAAACAAAGTGCATAAGATGTGACGGAATAAAAATATAGTTTCGAGGGAGGAACCCGATAATGTTGTCGATGAAGAAGGGGATGCCTTGCGCATCCCCAAGCTTAGACGCTTGAGTCTTCTTAGAATATGCAGGGGTGAACCACCGGGGCATCCCCAAGCTTAGAGCTTTCACTCTCCTTAATCATATTGCATCATACTCCTCTCTTGATCCTTGAAAACTTCCTCCACACCAAACTCGAAATAACTCATTAGAGGGTTAGTTCATAATAAAAATTCACATTTTCAGAGGTGACACAATCATTCTTAACACTTCTGGACATTGCATAAAGCTACTGGACATTAATGGATCAAAGAAATTCATCCAACATAGCAAAATAGGCAATGCAAAATAAAAGGCAGAATCTGTCAAAACAGAACAGTCCGTAAAGATGGATTTTATTAGGACACCAGACTTGCTCAAACGAAAATGCTCAAATTGAATGAAAGTTGCGTACATATCTGAGGATCATGCACGTAAATTGGCTTAATTTTCTGAGCTACCTACGGGGAGGTAGACCCAGATTCGTGACAGCAAAGAAATCTGGAACTGCGCAGTAATCCAAATCTAGTACTTACTTTACTATCAAAGACTTTACTTGGCACAACAAAACTCAAAACTAAGATAAGGAGAGGTTGCTACAGTAGTAAACAACTTCCAAGACTCAAATATAAAACAAAGTACTGTAGCAAAATAACACATGGGTTATCTCCCAAGAAGTTCTTTCTTTATAGCCGTTAAGATGGGCTCAGCAGCTTTAATGATGCACTCGCAAGAAATAGTAGTTGAAGCAAAAGAGAGCATCAAGAGGCAAATTCAAAACAAATTTAAGTCTAACATGCTTCCTATGAAAAGGAATCTTGTAAATAAACAAGTTCATGAGGAGCAAAGTAACAAGCATAGGAAGATAAAACAAGTGTAGCTTCAAAAATTTCAGCACATAGAGAGGCATTTTAGTAACATGAAAATTTCTACAACCATATTTTCCTCTCTCATAATAATTTTCAGTAGCATCATGAGCAAACTCAACAATGTAACTATCACATAAAGCATTCTTATCATGAGTCTCATGCATAAAATTATTACTCTCCACGTAAGCATAATCAATTTTATTAGTTGTAGTGGGAGCAAATTCAACAAAGTGGCTATCATCATATATAGGAGGCATATTGTAATCATAAAAGAAAATTTTCTCCTCAATGCTTGGGGGAATAAAAAGATCATGCTCATCAGACCCAGCTTCCCCAAGCTTAGAATTTTCCATAGCATTAGCAACAATGGTGTTCAAAGCATCCATAGTAATAACATTCCCATTAGCATGCATATAAAGTTCCATGGGTTTTTTAATTCTCTCTTCAAACACATCATGTCCTAATTCAAGATAAAGTTCATAAAGATCTCTCATATTTTTGTTGTTTTCCATTATGCTTAACTAGTGAAATAAAAACATGCATGATATTAAGTAAAGTAAAACAAGTAACTAATTTTTGTGTGTTTTTGATATAGAGTGCAAGACAGTAAATAAAGTAGTAAATAAAATAAAGCAAGACAAAAACAAAGTAAAGAGATTGAGAAGTGGAGACTCCCCTTGCAGCGTGTCTTGATCTCCCCGGCAACGGCACCGTAAAAAGAGCTTGATGGCGTGTATTTCACACGTTCGTTGGGCAACCCCAAGAGGAAGGTATGATGCGCACAGCAACAAGTTTTCCCTCGTAAAGAAACCAAGGTTTATCGAACCAGGAGGAGCCAAGAAGCACGTTGAAGGTTGATGGCGGCGGGATGTAGTGCGGCGCAACACCGGAGATTCCGGCGCCAACGTGGAACCCGCACAACACAACCAAAGTACTTTGCCCCAACGAAACAAAGTGAGGTTGTCAATCTCACCGGCTTGCTGTAACAAAGGATTAACCGTATTGTGTGGAAGATGATTGTTTGCAGAGAAAACAAGTAAAAACAAGTATTGCAAGCAGATTTGTATTTCAAGATTAAAGAATGGACCGGGGTCCACAGCTCACTAGAGGTGTCTCTCCCATAAGATAAAAGCATGTTGGGTGAACAAATTACAATCGGGCAATTGACAAATAGAGAGGGCATAACAATGCACATACATGACATGATAAGTATAGTGAGATTTAATTGGGCATTACGACAAAGTACATAGACCGCCATCCAACCGCATCTATGCCTAAAAAGTCCACCTTCAGAGTTATCATCCGAACCCCTCCAGTATTAAGTTGCTAACAACAGCACAATTGCATTAAGTATGGTGCGTAATGTAATCAACAACTACATCCTCTGACATAGCGCCAATGTTTTATCCCTAGTGGCAACAACGACAACACAACCTTAGAACTTTCGTCACTCGTCCCGGTGTCAATGCGGCATGAACCCACTATCGAGCATAAATACTCCCTCTTGGAGTTAAAAGCAAAAACTTGGCCGCAGCCTCTACTAGTAACGGAGAGCATGCAAGATCATAAACAACACATATGTAATAACTTGATAATTAACATGACATGGTATTCTCTATCCATCGGATCCCGACAAACACAACATATAGAATTACAGATAGATGATCTTGATCATGTTAGGCAGCTCACAAGATCCAACAATGAAGCACAATGAGGAGAAGAAAACCATCTAGCTACTGCTATGGACCCATAGTCCAGGGGTGAACTACTCACTCATCACTCCGGAGGCGACCATGGCGGTGTAGAGTCCTCCGGGAGATGAATCCCCTCCCAGCAGGGTGCCGGAGGAGATCTCCGGAATCCCCGAGATGGGATCGGCGGCGGCGGCGTCTCGCAAGGTTTTCCGTATCGTGGTTTTTCGCATCGTGGGTTTCGCGACGGAGGCTTTAAGTAGGCGGAAGGGCGAGTCGGGGCCCGACGAGGGGCCCACACCATAGGGCGGCGCGGCCCTCCTTGGCCGCGCCGCCTTGTGGTGTCGCCACCTCGTGGCCCCACTTCGTATGCTCTTCGGTCTTCCGGAAGCTCCGTGGAAAAATAGGCCCCTGGGTCTTCGTTTCGTCCAATTCCGAGAATATTTCGTTACTAGGATTTCTGAAACCAAAAACAGCGTAAAACAGGAACCGGCACTTCGGCATCTTGTTAATAGGTTAGTTCCGTAAAATGCACGAATATGACATAAAGTGTGCATAAAACATGTAGGTATCATCAATAATATGGCATAGAACATAAGAAATTATCGATACGTCGAGACGTATCAGCAACGAGTGGTAAGTCACCAAGAACAAGCAAGAATAGCTCAAGAACACCAAGAACGGATGAACGACTAAAGCTGTTTCATCCACTCCACAATCACCAGAAATTAAACCAAGACCACAAGCTTGCTAGGAGGAGCAGGGCAAGCAAAAGACCAGCACGATAAGCAAACCCTCTACACCAACAATATTTCTAGGAGCCGGAGTGAGGTGTACCAATCATCATGAACAAACCGAGATGGTTTTGTTCATAAATAAGCATATGCACCAATCACACATAAGCAAAAGGGTAGATACCCTATGTTTGTGTCATCCTATGGCTAACTAGTCATTTGGTTCAAGCAAACATAGAGAACAGCCAATAGAGATCATCCAGGGAACATTGGTTGTGTCTACACATGGACACAACCAGAGAAATCCAACATGGGTTCAAAACCCTGGCCGGATACCGGGCTCACTTGACAACCGTGAGCTAGCTAAGCCATCAGACGAGATAGACTATCAT
>NC_061508.1:120739016-120785610 GCF_022539505.1 Lolium rigidum
CAACGGCAAGTTTCCCTCGGTAAGAAACCAAGGTTTAATCGAACCGGTAGGAGTCAAGAAGCACGTTGAAGGTTGATGGCGGCGGGATGTAGTGCGGCGCAACACCGGAGATTCCGGCGCCAATGTGGAACTCTGCACAACACAACCAAAGTACTTTGCCCCAACGAAACGAGTGAGGTTGTCAATCTCACCGAGCTTGCTGTAACAAAGGGTTAACCGTATTGTGTGGAAGATGATTGTTTGCAAGAAAACGATAAAGAACAAGTATTGCGACAGATTTGTATTTCGGTATAAAAGAATGGACCGGGGTCCACAGTTCACTAGAGGTGTCTCTCCCATAAGATAAAAGCATGTTGGGTGAACAAATTACAGTCGGGCAATTGACAAATAGAGAGGGCATAACAATGCACATACATGTCATGATAAATATAGTGAGATTTAATTGGGCATTACGACAAAGTACATAGACCGCCATCCAGGCATGCATCTATGCCTAAAAAGTCCACCTTCGGGTTATCATCCGAACCCCTTCCAGTATTAAGTTGCAAAACAACGGACAATTGCATTAAGTATGGTGCGTAATGTAATCAACAACTACATCCTTAGACATAGCATCAATGTTTTATCCCTAGTGGCAACGAGCACATCCACAACCTTAGAACTTTCCGTCACTTGTCCCAGGATATCAATGGAGGCATGAACCCACTATCGAGCATAAATACTCCCTCTTGGAGTTAAGAGCAAAAACTTGGCCGGAGCCTCTACTAATAACGGAGAGCATGCAAGATCATAAACAACACATAGGTAATAACTTGATAATTAACATAACATAGTATTCTCTATCCATCGGATCCCGACAAACACAACATATAGTATTACGGATAGATGATCTTGATCATGTTAGGCAGCTCACAAGATCCAACAATGAAGCACAATGAGGAGAAGACAACCATCTAGCTACTGCTATGGACCCATAGTCCAGGGGTGAACTACTCACTCATCACTCCGGAGGCGACCATGGCGGTGAAGAATCCTCCGGGAGATGAATCCCCTCTCCGGCGAGGTGCCGGAGGAGATCTCCGGAATCCCCCGAGATGGGATTGGCGGCGGCGGCGTCTCGTAAGGTTTTCCGTATCGTGGCTCTCGGTCGTCGGGGGTTTCGCGACGGAGGCTTTAAGTAGGCGGAAGGGCAACGCGGGGGGCCACACGAGGGCCCCACACCATAGGTCGGCGCGGCCAGGGCCTGGGCCGCGCCGCCCTAGTGTGGCGGCGCCTCGTGGCCCCACTTCGACTCCTCTTCGGTCTTACGGAAGCTTCGTGGCAAAATAGGACCACGGGCGTTGATTTCGTCCAATTCCGAGAATATTTCGTTACTAGGATTTACGAAACCAAAAACAGCAGAAAACGACAAGCGGCTCTTCGGCATCTTGTTAATAGGTTAGTTCCGAGAAAATGCACGAATATGACATAAAGTGTGCATAAAACATGTAGATATCATCAATAATGTGGCATGGAACATAAGAAATTATCGATACGTCGGAGACGTATCAGCATCCCCAAGCTTAGTTACGCTCGTCCCGAGGAGGTAAAACGATAACAAAGATAATTTACTGAAGTGACATGCCATCATAACCTTGATCATACTATTTGTAAACATATGTAATGAATGCAGCGATCAAAACAATGGTAATGACATGAGTAAACAAGTGAATCATAAAGCAAAGACTTTTCATGAATAGTACTTCAAGACAAGCATCAATAAGTCTTGCATAAGAGTTAACTCATAAAGCAATAAATCAAAGTAAAGGTATTGAAGCAACACAAAGGAAGATTAAGTTTCAGCGGTTGCTTTCAACTTGTAACATGTATATCTCATGGATAATTGTCAACATAGAGTAATATAACAAGTGCAATATGCAAGTATGTAGGAATCAATGCACAGTTCACACAAGTGTTTGCTTCTTGAGGTGGAGAGAGATAGGTGAGCTGACTCAACATAAAAGTAAAAAGAATGGTCCTTCAAAGAGGAAAGCATCGATTGCTATATTTGTGCTAGAGCTTTTATTTTGAAAACACGAAACAATTTTGTCAACGGTAGTAATAAAGCATATGAGTTATGTAAATTATATCTTACAAGTTGCAAGCCTCATGCATAGTATACTAATAGTGCCCGCACCTTGTCCTAATTAGCTTGGACTACCGGATCATCGCAATACACATGTTTTAACCAAGTGTCACAATGGGGTACCTCCATGCCGCTGTACAAAGGTCTAAGGAGAAAGCTCGCATTTTGGATTTCTCGCTTTTGATTATTCTCAACTTAGACATCCATACCGGGACAACATGGACAACGAGATAATGGACTCCTCTTAAATTCATAAGCATGTGGCAACAATTATTATTCTCATATGAGATTGAGGATATATGTCCAAAACTGAAACTTCCACCATGAATCATGGCTTTAGTTAGCGGCCCAATGTTCTTCTCTAACAAAATGCATGCTCCAACCATTAAGGTGGTAGATCTCTCTTACTTCGAGACAAGACGGACATGCATAGCAACTCACATGATATTCAACAAAGAGTAGTTGATGGCGTCCCCCAGAAAACATGGTTATCGCACAACAAGCAACTTAATAAGAGATAAAGTGCATAAGTACATATTCAATACCACAATAGTTTTTAGGCTATTTGTCCCATGAGCTATATATTGCAAAGGTGAATGATGGAATTTTAAAGGTAGCACTCAAGCAATTTACTTTGGAATGGTGGAGAAATACCATGTAGTAGGTAGGTATGGTGGACACAAATGGCATAGTGGTTGGCTCAAGGATTTTGGATGCATGAGAAGTATTCCCTCTCGATACAAGGTTTAGGCTAGCAAGGTTATTTGAAACAAACACAAGGATGAACGGTGCAGCAAAACTCACATAAAAGACATATTGTAAACATTATAAGACTCTACACCATCTTCCTTGTTGTTCAAAACTCAATACTAGATATTATCTAGACTTTAGAGAAACCAAATATGCAAACCAAATTAGCAAGCTCTAAGTGTTTCTTCATTAATGGGTGCAAAGTATATGATGCAAGAGCTTAAACATGAGCACAACAATTGCCAAGTATCAAATTATCCAAGACATTTTAGAATTACTACATGTAGCATTTTCCAATTCCAACCATATAACAATTTAACGAAGAAGAAACTTCGCCATGAATACTATGAGTAAAGCCTAAGGACATACTTGTCCATATGCTACAGCGGAGCGTGTCTCTCTCCCATAAAGTGAATGCTAGGATCCATTTTATTCAAACAAAACAAAAAACAAAAACAAACCGACGCTCCAAGCAAAGTACATAAGATGTGACGGAATAAAAATATAGTTTCGGGGGAGGAACCCGATAATGTTGTCGATGAAGAAGGGGATGCCTTGGGCATCCCCAAGCTTAGACGCTTGAGTCTTCTTAGAATATGCAGGGGTGAACCACGGGGCATCCCCAAGCTTAGAGCTTTCACTCTCCTTGATCATATTGTATCATACTCCTCTCTTGATCCTTGAAAACTTCCTCCACACCAAACTCGAAACAACTCATTAGAGGGTTAGTGGACGATAAAAATTAACATGTTCGGAGGTGACACAATCATTCTTAACACTTCTGGACATTGCATAAAGCTACTGGACATTAATGGATCAAAGAAATTCATCCAACATAGCAAAAGAGGCAATGCGAAATAAAAGGCAGAATCTGTCAAAACAGAACAGTCCGTAAAAATGGATTTTATTGGGGCACCAGACTTGCTCAAATGAAAATTCCCGAATTGAATGAAAGTTGCGTACATATCTGAGGATCACTCACGTAAATTGGCTTAATTTTCTGAGTTACCTACAGAGAATTAGACCCAGATTCGTGACAGCAAAGAAATCTGTTTTACGCGCAGTAATCCAAATCTAGTATTTACTTTACTATCAAAGACCTTAGTTGGCACAACAAAACATAAAACTAAGATAAGGAGAGGTTGCTACAGTAGTAAACAACTTCCAAGACTCAAATATAAAACAAAAATACTGTAGTAAAAACATGGGTTGTTTCCCATAAGCGCTTTTCTTTAACGCCTTTCAGCTAGGCGCAGAAAGTGTATATCAAGTATTATCGAGAGGTGGAGCATCGGTATCATAAGTTCCCCATCTGTGGTGGCACTAAGGGATTTGTCAATTTTAGGCCTATAATAATATTTTTTTGGTTTAGGCACTTTAGAGACATACATAAACTTTTGCTCCTCTCCCACATAAGCTTTCTCTCTAAACTTTAAAGATGAAAAGGTTGAACCCAAGGTTCCCATAGCTTTTTCAAGTTCGCCAATCCTATTAATTTGATTATCATGGTCAACACAAGTTCCTAGGACACTAATTCTTTCATCAATTCCTCCTAAGGATTTATCAAGTTCATCAGTTTTATCAAGTAACATCTCCAACTTAGTTTCAACACTCGGAATTTTTTTCTCTATGGTTTCCAATTCTTTCATAATATCCTCAAGAGAGGTTTCAATTTTAGTTTCATTAACAGGTGGTGTTCCAAATAAACTCTCAATAATGCAACTAGCTTCTAAAGCGGGAGCGCCTAGGAAGTTACCTCCCGCGAGACAATCAAGAACATATCTATTCCAACTAGAGATACCAACATAAAAATTCCCGAGTAGGATAGTGGTGGAGTGTTTCTTAGTGCACCTATTATGGGCATCACTAATTCTATACCAAGCATATTTTAAACATTCTCCCCCTTGTTGCTTAAACGAACGAACTTCAACTTCAGGATTACTCATTTTAGCAGTAGTAAATAAAGCAAACTAGATAAAGTAAATGCAAGTAACTAATTTTTGTGTGTTTTTGATATAGAGTGCAAGACAGTAAATAAAGTAAAGCTAGCAACTAATTTTTTTGTGTTTTGATATAATGCAGCAAACAAAGTAGTAAATAAAATAAAGCAAGACAAAAACAAAGTAAAGAGATTGGGAAGTGGAGACTCCCTTGCGGCGTGTCTTGATCTCCCCGGCAACGGCGCCGTAAATTTGCTTGATGCGTGTAGCCGACACGTCCGTTGGGAACCCCAAGAGGAAGGTGTGATGCGCACAGCGGCAAGTTTCCCTCGAAGAAACCAAGGTTTAATCGAACCGGTAGGAGTCAAGAAGCACGTTGAAGGTTGATGGCGGCGGGATGTAGTGCGGCGCAACACCGGAGATTCCGGCGCCAACGTGGAACCTGCACAACACAACCAAAGTACTTTGCCCCAACGAAACGAGTGAGGTTGTCAATCTCACCGGCTTGCTGTAACAAAGGGTTAATCGTATTGTGTGGAAGATGATTGTTTGCAAGAAAACGAGTAAAGAACAAGTATTGCAGCAGATTTGTATTTCGAGTATAAAAGAATGGACCGGGGTCCACGAGTTCACTAGAGGTGTCTCTCCCATAAGATAAAAGCATGTTGGGTGAACAAATTACGGTCGGGCAATTGACAAATAGAGAGGGCATAACAATGCACATACATGTCATGATAAATATAGTGAGATTTAATTGGGCATTACGACAAAGTACATAGACCGCCATCCAACATGCATCTATGCCTAAAAAGTCCACCTTCGAGGTTATCATCCGAACCCCTTCCGGTATTAAGTTACAAAACAACGGACAATTGCATTAAGTATGGTGCGTAATGTAATCAACAACTACATCCTTAGACATAGCGTCAATGTTTTATCCCTAGTGGCAACAACACATCCACAACCTTAGAACTTTCCGTCACTCGTCCCGGATATCAATGGAGGCATGAACCCACTATCAAGCATAAATACTCCCTCTTGGAGTTAAGAGCAAAAACTTGGCCGCAGCCTCTACTAATAACGGAGAGCATGCAAGATCATAAACAACACATAGGTAATAACTTGATAATTAACATAACATAGTATTCTCTATCCATCGGATCCCGACAAACACACCATATAGTATTACAGATAGATGATCTTGATCATGTTAGGCAGCTCACAAGATCCAACAATGAAGCACAATGAGGAGAAGACAACCATCTAGCTACTGCTATGGACCCATAGTCCGGGGGTGAACTACTCACTCATCACTCCGGAGGCGACCATGGCGGTGAAGAATCCTCCGGGAGATGAATCCCCTCTCCGGCAGGGTGCCGGATGAGATCTCCGGAATCCCCCGAGATGGGATTGGCGGCGGCGGCGTCTCGTAAGGTTTTCCGTATCGTGGCTCTCGGTACCGGGGGTTTCGCGACGGAGGCTTTAAGTAGGCGGAAGGGCAACGCGGGGGGCCACACGAGGGCCCCACACCATAGGTCGGCGCGGCCAGGGCCTGGGCCGCGCCGCCCTAGTGTGGCGGCGCCTCGTGGCCCCACTTCGACTCCTCTTCGGTCTTCTAGAAGCTTCGTGGCAAAATAGGACCCTGGGCGTTGATTTCGTCCAATTCCGAGAATATTTCGTTACTAGGATTTCTGAAACCAAAAACGACGAGAAACAAAGAATCGGCTCTTCGGTATCTTGTTAATAGGTTAGTTCCAGAAAATGCACGAATATGACATAAAGTGTGCATAAAACATGTAGATATCATCAATAATGTGGCATGGAACATAAGAAATTATCGATACGTCAGAGACGTATCAACCATCATAAAGACTGGCGAAGACCTTGCCCACTGTAGTGGATTTGTCGATGAAATCGAAGCTGTCGACGCTACTCGAGTCATCGCTTATATAGGAGTCCGCGGATGACTCGAAGGACATGTCGCTGAAGATCTTGGCGAGCTTTTCGCTTGCCCTGGTGTCGATGAAGCGTGGCGATGAAGTTTCTTCTTCGCCTGACTCGATTGACGATGTTGAGTTCGAAAAATCGGAATTGACCGCCGACAATCCCGACGAAATCGGAATTTCGAGACGATACGCTCCCTCTTTCTCGACACGAAAGTGGAATCTTCCGAACGTCATCTCCATAGGCTCCTCCAGATACGCATATGCATCGAAACGGGAGGGCGGGTGAGGAACAAAATCAACGAGACCAGTTTCGATCTGTTTACCTCGGGCGACGATCTTGAACGTGCCATCGAGATCAGCTCCTTGTCGCCTCTAGATCCCACAGACGGCGCCAATTGACAAGGTATTAACTTGTCAATGCCTACGGATTGTAGACTAGGGTTTAGTTAGATGTAGAGGGCAAGTAGATCTCGAAGGTTTCAGCCGAAAAGTACTCGACGAATATGAAACTAGGGTTGTGTTGACGATAAATTCGATCCTCTCTTTGTCCCTCGACTCCCCCTTATATAGGAGGCGGAGCCGAGGGATTCGTAATACACACGTTTACAGAGTCCGGGAGGGTTTCCAACCCATCCCGCAAGATTACAAACGAGGACTCCTATTACAACTCTAGTTTTCCTTAATAGTATCTTGGGCTTCCGAATCTTCTTATTCTTCGGGTGATGGGCCTTCAGTAAACCCCGGGTACCTTCTTCGGCAGGCCCATTGGGTATGCCTATGTCAGAAAGGAAATCCTCCTCCGCGTGGTGATGACGAAGTTCGGGGGCCGCGTGCCCCGCACTTGTGTTGCCTCCCCGGGAGGAGGCAGGAGATTTGCCGGCACCAGGTACCGGACTTGGTTGAGGAGGAGGTGAGGCCCTGGCGGCGTCCTCGGAGGTCTCCGGCCTCATGCCGGTGGCGATCCTGGTGAGACTGAGCGTAGGCCTAAGAAAGAAAAAAGAAAAAGAGAGAGTTAGAAAAAGCAACCGGATGAAGAAAATCCCGAGCGAAAGACAAAGGAAAAGAAAATCCGGAATCTTACCCGGTAGCGACCGGAAGTTGTTTCCGGTACCGCCTGGTGGTGTACGGCTTGCCGCCATCCTTGCGGGAGCGCTTGGCAGGAGGAGCCTCGCTGGAGCCTGCCTCGGGCGCAGGTGCCTTGTTCTTCTGGCCCCGAGAGGCGAGATTGTCCAGGAACTCCTGGCCAACCTCGGCCTGCAGCAGTGTAGCGCGCTCCACCACCTGAGGGTTTGCGCTGGCTGAGGCAGGGTTCCGGAGATAGCCGTCTAAAAAGAAACGGGTGAGTAAGATACCTCGAGAATGGTGACATCGTTATCAGAACCGGAATCGTTTGCCGGGAGAGGAGTTGGAAGTTTACCGGGGAGCTCGCTGTGCGTCAGACCCATCTTGTGCTTCCCCTTGACGTAGGGGTCAGCGTCACAGTCGTCCCGGAAAATCCGGTCGAGCGTGAAAGATGCCGGCTCCTCCTGGCGGATCCGGCGGAAGTTCTGAGAGACATAAAGAAACATGTTAGCACAAAATGCTCGTAGCTATACCGGAAAAGGTTTTCCGAAGATCCCGAGGTCTTACTCGGGGCGGCGGAGAGTTGCTGCGGCTGTAAGGGGCCAGCCCGTACTTCCCGCTGGAACTCAGCGGGTTTTGGCAAATCTGCTTGCCCTCAAGGACCAAGTCAGAAGAGCTCAACCGGTGCATTGTAATTCTTGTCGGGTCCATTGGTCCCGACATTTGGCCGATCTTGTGGAAGCGCCGCTGGAGGGGCAGCACCCGGCGCGCGAGAAAGGCTCGGACCAGGTCCTCTACGCAGAGGCCGGTCTCCTCCTTGTTGGTGTCGATGAAACCGGCTATCCGAATGGACTCCTTGTCATCCTTGGGATAGTGGAGCCAGTTCGTCATGTTGGACGGCCCGGGAACATATGCCGGGAGATTAATGAAATCCTCCGGACCGCCGTTCCGGATGTAGAAAAAGGTCCTCTGCCAGGTCCGGACAGAGTCCACGCCGGAGAGTTTGTAGAAGTTGCTCCCGGGACCGGGGGAAAGGATGCAACCCCCGCACCGAACGAAAGGTTTAGGATGAGGAAGTTTTCTATCTTGGATAGAATTCTTCCGGAGGTAGTAAAATAAAGAAAAATTATCAACAGAAGGAGTGATACCGGTGTATCCCTCCATGAAGGTGGTGAAGGCAGAAAGGTAGAAGATCGAGTTGCCCAGGAGATGATGGGGCTAAGCTCGTAGAAGTTAAGGAAGCGCCTGAAGAAATCCGACGCCGGAAGGCCAAAGCCGCGCTCAAAATGAGCGGCGAAGACCATGTATTCACCCGGCTGAGGCTCGGGCTGGCGCTCCTTGCCGGGGATGCGGCACCACACCTCTTCCGGAATCCTCCGGGAGCGGTAGAGCCAATCTATCTCGGCTTGCGTCACGTCGGAGCCCATCCAGGCCCCGCGTGTATATGAATCCAGATCTACGCCGGCGCCCTGGCTTGAGCTGCCGGCTTCTCCTTGGTTACCGGTAGCATGAGCTGAGCTACCGGTACCTGCTTCACTCTGGGCAAGCTCCGCTTCGAGCCCGTCAGAGGTCCGTTCTACCGAAGTTTCTCCACCGGAAGATGAAGTGGGAATCACGGTTTGATGACTATCGGAAGAGGAATCCGTTAGGTACTCCTCGGAAGACATTCTTCCGGCAAAGTTCAAGATTATGCTAAAAACAGTTTTCCCCGGATCTAGCCTCGCGCGAAGATCTACGAGTAAGAGAAAAAGCGAAGGAAAAGGGAAGATAAATAAACTACCAGCCCAAAAGCGATGCAATGAAGAGCGAAAGGACCTGTGAATTCGCAGGGCTGACCTGAAAACAGCGGCGGCGAAGAAGACGACGACCGTCGGAGTAGACGAGCTCGCAGATGGCGGCGATGAACAAAGACGAAGAAGAGGTGATGCCGTGAGGCGCCTGAAGCTGGAGAAGCAGAATCCTTCGGTGAATCTCCGCGGGCCGAGGTCCTGCGGAGCTTCTCTGAGAGTTCGTCGGGGAGCAAGGCTCAGGCGGCGAGTGGCGGCGAAGGAGCGCAACGGGCGGAGAGTATGAACTGCTCGGGAATGCGAAGAAGAAGAGGAGGAGGAACCGCCGTGCCCTTAAATAGAGAAGAGGGTCGTGGGCTGGCAACCGCTGGGCCGCGACGCTTCGCCTCGTGGGCCGCCACGTGGCGCAGAGATACACGCGCGAAAAACAGGAGGCCACAGGGAGGCCACACGGATCCGGAACGGCAGCGGGGATCCGGTGCGTTGCATTTAATGCGAGCGCAGAAGCCGAAGGGAAGTGACCCCTGGCACTGGCGCGTCAGAAACAGTGCGCATGTCACTGACATGCACTATACCCGAGATATTCTCGACTTCGCCGAGGAGAGTTTAATGACAGAGATACCGGAAAAGATCGGTATGAAAAGGAAAGGTCGGCAGAGATGCCGGAAGGTTTGAACTGGTTACCGGAAGGCTTAAACCGGTACGTTGAGTAAGGGGAAACTGGCATGGTCCGTTGGATAGGATCCACCGGACTATACCAGCTTCGGGGACTAATGTTGGGGGGATGACCCCCGGTATGCCAAAGGCATGCCGAACTTGCCTAGTTTAGGCT
This sequence comes from Lolium rigidum, assembly GCF_022539505.1. Classification (NCBI taxonomy): domain Eukaryota; kingdom Viridiplantae; phylum Streptophyta; class Magnoliopsida; order Poales; family Poaceae; genus Lolium; species Lolium rigidum. Next base: position 120,749,459 of record NC_061508.1, read on the forward strand.
GGTTAGGTACCGGTTTAATGTTTATTCCGGAACAATGAGGTCAAGCTTAAGGCTAAGTAAACTTGTGCCGGTATCCCAGGATGGGTATACCGGAATGGGCTAAGAAGGTACCGGATTACCGGTACAAGTTGCACTGTAGCACGTCGGCAAGCTGGTCGAAGATTCTCTCAAGAGCTAGAGGACAAAGATGAGCGAAGCACTTCAGCTTTAATTGAAGCTCTGAGGCCAAAGCAGAAGATGACGTAAAAGGAACCGGAGGACGTCAGCCTCCCTGATTAAAGAGATACAGGCGTCACCGGTAGCCAAAGAGGCTTTGTAAAGTAGTTTGTCTAGTCAAAGATGCCATTAGGGTTTCCTAGGGTTTCTTCCCCTGTAAGCCACCCTCTCCCCTATATAAGGAGCGGGAGCACACCCTTGCGCGGGGGCGATTACCTTGGAACTGATAGCCTGCAACCGATTTCGACCATGGAATAGAGATATCCAAAGTTGAGCTAGTTCTTGTGTTCTTCTTCTCTACCTCTGGCCAAGGCCAAGTTCATCAGGAGAGCATCCGGAAATCCATCCGGAATTCATCCCCATATAACCAAAATCCTCCCCCGAATCCTCTAGCGCACATTCGGCCCCAACTTAAGCCATCCCATGACATCTGTTTGTTCACCACGACGACACTCACAAAGCTAGGGTTCCATGGTCACGAAGAGAAATATTAGGTTCCATGGTGGGAGATAATGTGGAACCCTTGGTCATAAGGCATATATGAGAACCGTGAGATAAAGATGAGGCGTTACTTGAGGCTCCTTTCAAGATGTTGTCTTGACCAATAGATCTTTGGTTTCCTCTACATTGTTAGTCACACAACAACTAGAGGAAATAGAAGCATTTTTATCATGGCCACAGGACAAAGCAAGCATATCATCATTAGATTTATTCAAGCAACTTACACATGATATACAAGGACTATCAACACAAGCATGTAAATCATTTCTAGTGCTAGATGTGTTTAAGTCAAAAGATGAACCATTGCAATGAGATATAAATGAAGGATCATCAATAGTAAGCTCAATACCAATATTGCAATTTCCATCACCACTCACCATATCATTACCTTGTGTCTTGCCACACATTGGTGAAGTGGATGAAGATGAGAACTCATCACGACCGGAAGTGTAAGCAATACAATCATCCTCAATAATATTAGACACATCATATTTATCTTGAAGCTTTGTCCATAATTCATGAGCGCTCCCAAAAGACATGATTGATGAAGTAGCTACATTGCTCACAACAATGGAAAACACATGAGAAGCAAAGAGCATCGAGGCAAGAGTTTTTCTTCTCCTCATAAAATAAATTTTGGGGATCCTTAGGAGAAGAAAAACCCATGTCAAGAATTCGCTCCATGTCCAGGAAAATACCCCACAAAATATTAGCACATAAATTTTCCATAGATCATAATTTGTGCCATCAAATATAAATGAGTCATTGTGCGCTAATCCCCTAACCGATATATTTACTCTCAAGGTGGTGAAGCCTAAGAATGAGAGACCTTGCTTTGATACCAATTGAAAGGACACAGATGTCGCCTAGGCCCTAGGGGGGGTGAATAGGCGGTTTAAAACTTTACGAGAAGGGCTTAACAAATGCGGAATAAAACTAGCGTTTACTTTTTCAAGCCCAAAGCCTATATACTATAGTTCACCTATGTGCACCAACAACTTATGCTAAGCAATACAAGCAACTATGTGATAGAAAGATATATAACTTCAAGCACGATGGCTATCACAAAGTAAAGTGCGTAAGTAAAGAGCTTGGGTATAGAGATAACCGAGGCATGCGGGAGACGATGATTTATCCCGAAGTTCACACTCTTGCGAGTGCTAATCTCCGTTGGAGAAGTGTGGTGGCTTACTGCTCCCGAACGCCACAAATGGCCTCACCTTGAGGTGTGGTTGCTCGATTGAAAGAACATGTCCATTACCCCATGTGTGGTTTTGGTAATTGATGATAATCCCTATGGACTAACGGTTGCATTGAGAATATATCTTAGGTCAAGTCCATAGCCATGTGTTGGTCTCAAGGTTGCAAGATGGAGAAGATCGAGTATGATGAAGAAGACCGATGAAGATGGTGTCGAAGAGAGATGAAGACGGTGTAGAAGATGAAGAGAGACGAAGACAACATAGAAGATGGATGAAGACGGTGGCGTGCGTACAAGATGAAGACGGTGGCGTGTATGTTTGAGGAAGACGGTGGCATGTACAAGGTTGAAGAGGATGAAGACGGAGCTTGCCGACTCAAGAGGAACGCGCAAGGATAAGGTTTGTGCTCGATAGGATAGTGAGTCGCATCATCGGAGAGAGCTCAAACCTTGCATGCATTGCATCGTGTTTCTTGGTTCTTCTTGGTTCTTATCCATGAAACGGATTCCGGTTGCATCGCATGTTGCATGTGCAAGGGTGATGATTTTCCCGATATACCGTATTGAGAGGTTACACCTCTATGACCATGAGAAAATCATCACTCACTCTTTTTCATGTTTTCACCTTGTGAGTAGATAGCTCTTGTCGCCCTCTTCCGGCAAAATTTGTTTCACCTCATTTGGATCTTCCTAGCTCAAGTTATTGCATTTTGCGTACGACGCCATATTTGAAAAAGGAGAAAGAAAAAAAAAGGGCCGGTACTACCGCCTGGGCTTCCGGCCCAGGTACCGCATTAGCCTCTAAGTCTTACTGGACCCGGAGCGGTACCAGGTGAAAGTGCATGGAGCCCCATGTGTGGTTTTGGTAATTAATGACAATCCCTATGGACTAATGTTTGCATTGAGTTATATTTGTAGGAGTTGTTCATAGGCAATGCTTGAACCATATGTTGGCTTCAAGATTGCAATAAGAAGCAAATGAAGAAGATCAAGTGTCAAGTATGTCTTGAAGGTGAAGATGAAGTGAGCTCTCAAGGTTAACGTCAAGACATCAACGAAATGAATTGCAAGTTCAAGATGAGCCAACTTGAAGAGATCATATGCTTTAAGGCAATGCTTGAACCATATGTTGGCTTCAAGATTGCAATAAGAAGCAAATGAAGAAGATCAAGTGTCAAGTATGTCTTGAAGATGAAGATGAAGTGAGCTCTCAAGGTTAACTTCAAGACATCAACGAAATGAAGTGCAAGTTCAAGATGAGTCAACTTGAAGAGATCATATGCTTGAAGCTTGCCATGAAGAAATGAAGTGCAAGTTCAAGATGAGCCATCTCGAAGAGATCCTTTGCTTGACTCTTGCCATCCATATGGTGATCATGGATATGTGAAGATGCGCCGAAGAAGAAGCTCTCCCATGGTGGATTATGGGGGAGAAATCCATATGGTGGTCATGGATATGCGAAGATGCGCCGAAGAAGAAGCTCTTCCATGGTGGATTATGGGGGAGCAATCCACAAGACTTCGTCAAGCAAGCACAATTAAGAAAGGCGTTCCATCTTGTTGCGGTCAAGATTGTCATCATCGAGCTCAAGTGGAATGCGCAAGTATAAGGTTTGCTCTTGATAGGGTTTCTTTCTCACCGGTCTCATAGTGTAGTTGGAGACCGGTCTATAGTTTAGTTGCCTTACTATCAAGAGGGCTCTCAAGTGAGTAACTCGATCGTATCCTTCGGAGAGCTCAAACCTTTGCATCCTTGCATCATCTTTCTTGGTTGTTATTTGGATCTTATCCATGTGATGTTTTAGAGCTTGTGCTTATTCTCATGACAAGCTCTAGTTCATCAAGAATGGTTGTTGCACGGGCAACTTGTTGCATTTTCAAGGTTGGAGGTTTTACCGGTATGTCTTTTTAGATAGGTCAAACCTTTCGTCATTTGTTTCTATCCTCCCTTGCTGGACTATGATGGTCCCTACATGATCTTGTAGAGCTTGTTACTAGCTTCGAAACGAGCCCAAGATCATCAAAATCGGAGTCCGGATGCTCAAGTTATGCTCATCTCGTTTTGATGTTTCTGCCAGTTTTTTTTTGGGGGGGGGGGGGGGGGATAATCCGACCCGAATGGAAATTCCGGCCAAATATCCGGCCCGAATCCAGGGGCGATTTTCGGGGGGCGGATAATCCGGCCCGGGGGCGGATTTTCCGGCCTGGGAGGTCCCAAACGGTCATATTTCATTGGGAGGGGGTATATAAGACCCCCTTCTTCCTCCTTGGGCTGGTTGGTTCACTCTCTCTCTCTCTCCTCCATTGTTGTCCTTCAAAGCTTGCCCTAGTTCTTGGTTCCTCCCATGATTCTTGCATATTCTTGAAGATCTATCTTCACCAATCAAATCTCTCTCTTTGTGAGGGGAACCCACTAGATCTTGATCTTGGAGGATTTTGTGTTCTCCTCTTTGTTCTTCCTCTCTTATTCCCCCAATAGCTTTTGTAGCTTTGTTGGAATTTGAGAGAGAAGGATTTGAGCATCTTTGTGGTGTGTTCTTGCCATTGCATTTGGTGCATCGGTTTGAGCTTTCCACGGTGATTCGTGGAAGTGAAAGCAAGAAGGTTGTTACTCTTGGGTTCTTGGAACCCTAGACGGATTCTAAGCCTTTGTGGCATCTTAGTGGTGCTCTTGGGGACTCCAATTAAGTTGTGGAGATTCTTCAAGGGCAAGGCCTTTGTGGCATCTTAGTGGTGTTCTTGGGGACTCCAATTAAGTTGTGGAGATTCTTCAAGGGCAAGGCCTTTGTGGCATCTTAGTGGTGTTCTTGAGGACTCCAATTAAGTTGTGGAGATTCTTCAAGGGCAAGGCCTTAGTGGCAATTTATTGGGAGCCTCCAATTAAGTTGTGGAGATAGCCCCAAACTTTGTGCGGGTTCGGTGACCTCCCTAAGGTTCCATAGTGGATCGAGGACATCCCTTTTGGTGGGAATTCTCGAGGAGAATACGGTGGCCCTCGTGCATTTGGAGTGACTTGTCCTCCACACCGCTCCAACGGAGAGTAGCACTCGCAAGAGTGTGAACTTCGGGATACATCGTTGTCTCCGCGTCACTTCGATTATTCCTATACCCGAGCTCTTTACTTATGCACTTTACCTTGTGATAGCCATCGTGCTTGAAGTTATATATATCTTGCTATCACATAAGTTGCTTGTATTGCTTAGCATAAGTTGTTGGTGCACATAGGTGAACCTTTGCTTAGAATAAGTTGTTGGTGCACATAGGTGAACCATAGTATATAGGCTTTGGGCTTGACAAAGTAAACGATAGTTTTATTCCACATTTGTTAAGTCCATCTCGTAAAAGTTTTAAACCGCCTATTCACCCCCCCTCTAGGCGACATCCGTGTCCTTTCACCAGGCCGGTACCAGCCCGGTACTACCGTATTTATTACGGTACCGGCCCGGTACCTTGGCCGGCAGTACCGGCCTGCTCTCCTTTTTTTCCCCATCAGCCACAACCAGCTCCGCAACTAGGCCGCGCCCCAGTCCCCGGCCCAGCTGCTCCCCGCAGCAGGCCAGCCACCCCGCGCCGCTGCCTGCCCGCAGTGGGCCGCCGGCCCCTTGCTGGGCCACCCCATGCGGGGCTGCCACCGCAGCCCACCACGCCTGCCTGCTGCCGCGCCGGCCCACCGAGCTGCTGCCGCTGCCCGTTCGCTGCTGCCACGCCGTCGATCGCATCGATCTCCTCGCGGGCGTTGACCCGCGCGCGGAGAGAGCGAGCGCTCGCCCGCGCCTGGCCCCGACCTACTGCTGGCCCCACACACGCCCACCACGCGCATGATTGCATGCTGCCGCTGCTTGCCGTGTTACTGCTGCTCTGCTCTGCTTTCCCTCTCTCTCACACGCACATTTTCAGATCTGACCTGTTTTCTGGACACAAGCGGTAGTACCGTTGCGCGCATCGGTACTACCGGTTCGGCCGTTTTTCAGCTGTTTTCTGCGCAGTTCGCGCGCGAGCGGTAGTACCGCTTTGACAAGCGGTAGTACCGCTCGGGCGCGAATCTGACCGTTTTCTCAGCTCCAACAGCTATATTTTGGGCCCCTATTTATACGCCTCTTCCACCTCCGACCCAAACACTTCTTCTTCTCTATTCTCTTTCCTCCATTGTTGACCTTGAGTTGTTTCTTCCTCCTCTTGATCCCCCACTATTTTTTGCATATTTTTTGTGGAAAGGAGAGAGGAGATCTAGATCTAGAGCTTCACCAATTGAATCCCTCTCCAAATGAGGGGATCTTGCTGGATCTTGATCTTGGAGTTATTTGGTGTTTCTCCTCATATTTGTTCTTCCTCCCTTATTCCCCCAATAGCTTTTGTAGCTTTGTTGGAATTTGGGAGAGAAGAACTTGGGCATCTTAGTGGTGTTCTTAGCCATTGCATTAGGTGCATCGGTTTGGGTTCTCTCCGGGGTTTCGATCTCGTAGAGGGCATGTTGACCTTAGTGGTGTTGTTGCCTTAGTGGCCTTGTTGCCTTTGTGGTGTTCTAGCCTTTGTGGCCTTGTCGTCTTTGTGGCGTTGTTGCCTTTGTGGAGTGTGTTAGCCTTTGTGGTTTTGGAGCCGTGGCCGTGACCGGCGACGCTGCCGGCGAGAAGGAAGGAGAGCCGATCATACCTTGGGTCCGCCATGGCCCGGGGAATTGGCCGACGCGCGGTTGGCTGAAGTTGATGGAGATCAGCCTCGACTGTTCCTCCTCCGCCACCGCCACCCTCTTCGCGTTGCACTTCTTTTCCCTCTCTGCCTTGCCGCGAGTTTCGTTCCGCCGCCGCTCCTGATCCGCCGCCCACTGCGCGTTCGTCATGCCCAACGGCCTCTGATGTGGTGCCCGCGGCTTCCTCGTCTTTGGCGCGCAATCGGCGGCGAGCTTCTTCGGCGGCATGGTGGTGGAAGGGAAGAGGAGGAGCTGTAACTGTTGGGGAGAATGTCGGTAGCTCCTCCGAAATTCGGCGGGGAAAATGGTTCTATGCGGGGAAAATGGAGGGAAAACGAAATTAACGAGGGAACTACCAGTTTTGTCACCGACAACGCGGGCCTGCTCGACGTTTCGCGCTTTTGTTTCGTCCGGAGTCCTCGATCGGGCCTCGGGAATCCGGGGATGGCCTGGGCTCTCCGGACGGATGAAAGGCCTAAGCCGGACGAAAACGAGAAACCGGGGGCGCGACTAGGCCGTTTTCGTCCATCCGGATGAAAAAAGGCGTCCTAGGGCCTCGTCGGGGAGACGGCTGGAGATGCTCTTAGGAGTGGGGACGCGGTGCGAGTTGGGGAGTTCGGTGGCTGGAGAGGAAGTTGCTTTGTGTGCAACTGGCGGTTAGAGCATCTCCAATAGGCGCGCTATAACGCCCGCACGGCATAAAAACTGCCGGTTTGCATCGCGCGGGAGGAAAATCGGCCCTCCCGCTGCAAACAGCGCGACGCTGTAATTTTTTTAGGGCGCGGGCGGGTTTGTGCTATCGCAAGTGGCATACTTTGTGCGCCGGCTACAGCGCGCGGCATCGCTCGTTCACACGCGAAAAAAACCCCGCGCTGAAACTTCCCCTTTCGCGTCGCCGCCCGAGCGCCCAATCCGTCGTCTCCGCGCGGCCGCCGGCATAATCCCGACGATGGAGGGTCCCTCCGGCAACCCACCGACTCCTCCCTACTCCGTCCCACCGTCCGCCGCCGCCGCTTCCGCCACGCCGCCAAACCCTAGCGGCGGTGCCGACGGCACCAACACGACGGCAGCTGTGCGCGCGCTCTTCGTCCCGCCGCGCGGGGCGCTACACGCAGGCGCAGCCGCCGCGCAGATGGCAGCCGCGCAGGGCGCCGGCAACGCGCGGGCCGCACCGAGGAGGGGGAAGGCACCGTCGACCAAACGGCCGTCCATCGGTGCCACCTCCGTCGCACCGCCGAAGAAAGCGAAGGCACCCGTCTCCCGCCGACCGCAGCCGCCTCCTTCTCCGACAAACCAGACACCTACTCCTCCTCCTCCGACGAGTCCGCCGGCGCCTCCGTCCGGCAGCCGCGCGGGCGCACATACGGTGCATGATGAAATGCCCGAGAGGTAAAAAACACTACTTTTGATCCAAATTGTAGTTTAGATGCATACCTAGCTGGATAATAATGAATTTCATTGCAATGTAGAGTCGATGATGACACATTCATGGAGACGATGAATGTTGGATCTTCGTTCATGCATGATGAAGCCGCCGATGGAGAGGAGGAATATGAGGATGTAGATGAGGAAGGAGAAGGGTTGATTGAACCTCGCCATCCCGATCGGTCGGCCAACTACACCATAGCGGAGGACAAGTTGCTTTGCAAGACGTGGTTGACAATTGGAATGGATCCAACAACCGGTACCGATCAAACAAGAGAAACATATTGGATGAGGATAACAGAGTACTTCAACACACACAACACAAGTGGGAACGAGCGAACCATGCGCTCACTTCGGTCCCGTTGGTCCGGCATCAACACCGATTGCCAAAAATGGGCGGGCATGCAAGCCAACATCGATGTTCTTAATCCAAGTGGCACAAATTAGAATGATAGGGTAAGCCATTCTACTACTATGTTGACCATATGGCTCATATGTGAAGAATCCGGTTCTAGTTCATATAGCTTATCTATTTTATTTTCCGCATATGTGTAGGCTCAAGGATTGTTTAGGGATGTGGGAAAGAAGAACAAGAAAGGCAACAAGATTCTTGGCAAGCCATTCACCTTGCATCATTGCTATGAAGTTCTAGGGAATGAAGAAAAGTGGAAGACCCACGACAAGTTGGATGCGGCAACTATGGCGGCCAATGCTACCGGTGATGCAACAATCATCGATGATGATGATTCAAGTGATGAAGGCAAGAAGAGAAGCTCCACTCCTCACTCAGTCAACAATGGGCGAAGGAATGTGCATGGTAGGAAGACCGCCAAAGATATGAAGGGAAAGAAGGCTGGAGATGACGACATTGCAATGGCTATGTAAAGGATTGCAAATGCACGGTTGCAAGCAAATGAAGATAGGAAGATGGCAAGAAACTTGGAGAAAGAGGCTATGGATGCTATTGAAGCTCGGAGAGCCGCTTTGGAGGAGAGGATTGCCGCCAACGAGGAGAGGAAGTTGGCTTTGGAGGAGAAGAGGCAAGCCACCAAGGAGCATCTACGCCTAGCGGAGGAGGAGAGGAAGCTTTTCTTTATGGATACTTCCCAAATGGATGAGAGGCAAAAGGAGTACATCAACCTTGCTCGCGACGAAGTGTTGGCCAAGAAGAGATTGTTGATGGCCAACATGAACACACCCACGACCGGCATGTTTGGAGGAGGCATGTTTGGAGGAGGCATGCCGACGTTTGGAGGAGGCATGGGAGGCATGACCGGCATGGGAAGCATGCCCATGCCCGCCATGGGAGGCATGGCCGGCATGGGAGGCTATGGAGGCATGGCCGGCATGGGAGGACCAACCTATGGAGGAGTGTTTGGAGGGACTATGGGAGGCTCGGTGAGTGGTGTTTATGGGAGTATGGGAGCACCACCGGGAGGCTTCGTGTCTTCCATGAATGCTACTATTCCTCCTTCAACCCAAGAAGATGAGGAAGAAGAAGAAGGTGTGGACTTGGAAAATGCGGAAGCGTGATATGCATTTGTGATATGCAAATCGTGTGTTCCACTTTGTCCGTTTGAACCATATGTCATGTGTCATTGTTGAACTACGTCATTTTGTGTGTCGTTCTTGAACTATGTGATGTGTGTTGCACTTTGTTTCCATTTAAATTATGATACATCATTTGTTTCATGATTTATGTGTGAGTATTTGATCTTGTGAGATGCATAGTAGTGTAGAAAACTGTTTTCCGCGCCCGCGCGCGCTGTATTTTGCCGCGCCCAGCGTAGGATCATTTTTACCGCCCGCGCCCGCGCTGCATATTGGCGCGTCCGGCGGGGGAAAAACCGGTCCAGCGCATTCTATCTGTTTACCGCGCGGCGAAATGAAGGTTTACCGCGCCGCGTTTTAACGCGCCTGTTGGAGATCTTAGGATCTAGGGGTAGAAGATGGGACACACGGAGGTGGTTGCTATCCACGCCGACGGGTTGCAAATAGATCGCCGCAAACATGCCGGTTCGTTAGCGTCGGGCTGCTGGGTCGGATTTTGATACCCCTATTCGCACGGATTCAAATGGACAGCGACGGTGCGTTTGAGCCCGGCGGCGTGAAGCCGGCGAGCGTGCTCCGTAGTTTGCGCAGGGAGTGCGCGGCGTGGCCAACCGGCCGGAAGAGCTGGGAAGCGAATCGGCAGGCCACGGGAGTTTCGGGAGGGTGGACTGGGATAGCATAGCATGCATGCGCCAGAATCTGTACGGCCTGAGTCCGTACGCCGCCGCCCACGGACCAGACGCGTACGTTCAGCCTCGCCCCGCCTTTGCCGCTCCTAGGACCGCTCCCACCCACCCACTCTTGACCTCATTGACCAGGCTCGCCTCCATCGCCATCGCCATCGCCATCGCCATTGCCCTCCTCCCTCCTCCTCGTCCCGGCCGCCGGCACCGCGCCAGACAGACCCACGTCCTTGATCTCTCACGTATATAAACCTCGCCTCATCTCACTACCGTCCCGGCGCGCGCCGCTTCTTGGCCATGGGGCGCGTGAAGCTGCCGATCAAGAGGATCGAGAACAACAACAACCGGCACGTCACCTTCTCCAAGCGCCGGAACGGCCTCATCAAGAAGGCATACGAGCTCTCCGTCCTCTGCGACATCGACATCGCACTCCTCATGTTCTCCCCATCGCGCCGACTCTGCCCCTTCTCCGGCCGCCACGGGTTCGTTTCTTCCTGTCACTTGTTTCCGTTTTCTCATTCCTGGCATGGCTGCCTAGTGCCTAATGCATGCGTTCGTGTTCGTCGATCCGTCAGGGTGGAGGACGTGCTTCTCCGGTACCTCAACATGTCCGACCACGACAGGGGCGAGTGAGTGCCACACTTCATGCAACAATTTCTTAACAATTCCCTGGATTGCAAGAATGTGACTGATGTGATTTCGTTTTCTTGATTTGCCACTGAGCGCGCGCAGACCCATCCAGAATCGGGAGGTGAGAGAGGGGCCTGCTGCTGCATGCCTCGTCAAGTTATTTCGTCATTCTATTTTTCACTGATGAAAGGGAAGCCACTGCACGATCCATCTCTCACCACAGCTCCTGTGACAAATCCAATGCAGTACCTCATCAGCATGCTCCAGAGGCTCAAGCGCGAGAGTGACATGGCCACACAGCTAGCAAAGTACATATACGTTCCTCCGGCCAGTTTCCTCTCTTCTCGTCTGACTTACCAATCCGGTTCTGAATTCTTACATCCTGATGATTTCAATTGTCACATGTTTTTTTCTTGTTGGGAAATTTCAGCCCGGGGGCACTGAACGAGAAGATAGAGGTGAGCAAAGTTCAGAGCTTCGGCAGTGCAACATGCCGCCATACATTTAACCTGCATCTCCACCAAATCATCTGAATTTCTTCTCCGAGTTGCAGGAGATTCAGCAAGAGATATACGCCTCCCAGCAGCAGCTGCAAATCTCCGAGGAACGCCTCAGGTACGTACACTGTGATTTTCGTTCATGGATACATGGATGGATGATGTACCCATGTACCTACAACTTAGGAGCTCGATCGTGCGTTTCTTTCTTGTGCAGGCTGTTCGAGCCTGAGCCCGCGGCGTTCGGCTCGACGAACGAGATCGACGGCTGCGAGAAGTTCCTCATGGACATGCTCACCCGCGTCGTTGAGAGAAAGGTACGTACCTAGCTAGGGGAAGCAATCGTCTCAGAATTACTATTACAGATTCTTCTTGATCACATCAACAGTTTAATTTTGTACAATGACCGAATCGCAGAATTACCTGCTGAGCAATCACATGGCGTTCGACCCGACGGCGCCCGGGATGCAGGTATTGATCGACATACCACGGAGATCTTCCAGCACTCATGTCCCATTGAAATGCCTAGGATCTTAAGCTGAAATGCCTTGGATCTCACGTACCATCAATGTCCTGATGCGGATCAGATTGCCTTATCAATGGCGATGCGATATGCAGGGTCCGAACGGCGCGCCGATGTACGTGCACCCGGCGCAGGCGGAAGGCATGGGCTCCTTCGCCAGCGACGCCGCGCTGTGGGCCGCGGAGGCCGGGCCCAGCTCCGGCCACCATATCTTTGGCGCCACCGACCCCATGATCTACCTCAGGTTCGTTCGCACTTCATGGCAACCTGACACGGTGACACCTGTGACACGTCACTGCTGGCAGCGTGAGAAACGAGCTATGTTTTCGTTTTGGCAGGGACCAGGACGTGTACGACGCCAACACGCAGGTGGCCGGGCTGCACGGCGGCGGCGGCGACCCGTGCGGCGGCGCGAGCGACGTCGCCGGGAGCAGCAGCCAGGCGGACGCGTGGCGGCAGGCGTACACCTGCACGGAGCTGCTGTCCACGCTCATCCCCAACGCGCCATTCCCTCTGATGCAGCACTGCCTGGGCCCCGACGACCAGTACCTGCAGGCGATGCCGCCGGCCGAGATGGTGGTGCCGGCAGCGGCGCAGGACCAGGTGGAGGCGTCGGCCAGCTGCTCCTACAACATGCCCACCAGTGACGAGACCGGCACGCCCGTCCTGGCCTACGACAGCGGCGCCGTGCCCGTGCCGCCGCCCAACATCGCCTGAGCTGAGCTGAGTTCCTGAATCCTGACCAGTGAGCCATGAACTAACCATGTTGCCATGACGATCAAGGTCATCAACTATATACTACTATACCTATAGCTTAGCTAGTGGTAGCACACTAGAACCAAAAGCCAATAATATACTCTCTTATCTTTTAACGGGAGCAATAAGATACTGAAATTTCTTTGCTACTAGCTAATGGCGGTGCATGGGTTGTGCTTGCAAGAACTTTAGCACAAAATCATCTGCTCATAATAATGAATAAAGTTAATTTGCCAAAATGCAGTTAACCAGTCACTTAAATCAGTAGCGATTTGGTCGTCAGGTCAATAGATACACTTGTGCTCTCCTGTAAAGGTGTGCAGTGCGAGCTTTCCGCATCGTCGCTGACAAAGAAGGGCACTAGATAGATAAAGCCACGTACCGGCGAACCCTGAAGAACGTTCCTTGTTCCTTAGCCACGAATTAACCGGCCGGCCGGCCATTCCATTCTCCCATGTCTTTAGTTTGAAACAGAACACAGATCGGAGTGTGCTCTGGCTTTTTCGAGGTTAAGCAACTTGCGCCGCCGACTTCTCTCCCAGCTCAGCCGCATGCCGGCAGTAACAACCCTTCTCATCGGCTAACAATCTTCCCACATGATTTGAACTTCTAACCGAGCTTTATGCAAAAGATTGGAGAAATCTGTATTGACACTCGACAGTGACACATGGTAGAAATCTGTAAATCATAATCAGAATTTCTACTCATATTTTTCCTGTTTTTCTTGATTGAGTGGAAGAGCACATTCCAGAGAACATCAAGGAGGCAGCATCAGACCAATAATCGATACTTTATTTTCAAGAATTATGCTTTTCCGGAGGTAAAGCAGGCTGCAGCCAACCGCAGATGGCCACACTGCCTTCCCTCGAAGCGCCTCCCAATTTTCAATGGCGGAAATGAAAGAAGCGACGCAATGGAGGCGAGACAATGGCAGGCTTGGCCCACTCCCACCATCATTTCAAAAGCTTCTCCTTTTCCCCATTTCCTCTTTATTTCGGGACCCCTCCATTAGCTTAGCCTCCTTTTAACTCCATTACTTCATTCCCTTGCTCTCCTTCTTGCTCCACTTTTGCTTTCCCTCCCGTTCGGACACACACTATACTCTCTCCTCCTCTCTCGTCTTCTCCGGCGAGTTGGTGGTAGATTCTTTCGGCTGCCTGCGGCTGCTGCTAGAGCTGGTGGTCGGAATCCATGGGTACTCCGTACCACCTCCAGTCTCCGAGGACCATCGTCACCAAGATCATCAGCATGAAGCAGCAGGCGCCGGCGCTGCCGGAGTCGGAGGAGTCCAAGCTCATCCTCCAGCCGCGGCACACGACCACGCCAGCGATGTGGTTCGCCGCCATCGTCTGCTTCGTCTTCAGCGTCCTCCTCATCCTCACCGGCCTCATCATCCTCATCGTCTTCCTGACGGTCAAGCCCAGGACGCCCTCCTTCGACGTCGCCAACGCAGCGCTCAACAGCATCTACGTCGGCTCCCCCTCGGCCTACTTCAACGGCGACATGGTCCTCGTCGCCAACGTCTCCAACCCCAACCAGAAGATGGGCGTGTCGTTCCACTCCGGCAGCGTCGAGCTCTTCTTCCGGGGCAGGCTGGTTGCGGCACAGGCGCTGCCGTCCTTCGCGCAGCGGAGGGGGCAGTTCACCGTCGTCAACGTCCACATGGTGTCCAGCCAGGTGGAGCTGCCGCCGGAAGTGGCGATGGAGCTGGTGAACCAGATGAAGAGGAACAAGATCCTCTACACCATCAGGGGGTCCTTCAAGGTCCGGGAGAAGTTCTGGTCTTGGCACTACAGCTACCGGATGACTGCGATCTGTGACCTGGAGCTCACTGCACCTCCATCTGGAGTTCTTCTTGACAGGAGATGCACAATATCAAAGTGATCTGGCTACTGAATTTTTTTTTTGTTTTTTTTCCTTGTATCATACTATTTTAGGGGTTTGTATACCATGGAATTGGGTTAAGGCGAAGCAAAACTAAACTACAAATTACTGATGTGGTTGTTGCTTTCCTGATTGCTCGGTTGCTGCTGGAGCTAGAAATTTCATGCAACACAGCAGCAAAGGTTGTATGTAGTAGCTGCCTGAATATAGTTGGACAAAGTCTGTGCATCATGGATCTTGTGTATGGAAAATATAGTAGTAAAAATTGTAAAGTTGTACTAGAATATGCAAAAGTTATGCTCGAGGTATTCAACAACATAACATTGAAAATTGTATTGAAAAGGCCAACACACTGCATTCACCGGTCAACTAAGGTTTACATATGAACAGCATATGCTTTGTCAGGTAGCAATATTTTCTCATAAACAGGATTGACTAGTTTTACAATACATCAGGGAAGAAGCCGAGGGCGCAAAGAGCTTCCATGCTCTTAGTCTACTACTAAATCTGGATGTATGAGCCTATGTCTTGCCAAAAATTGAATGGGGCTGCTCATGATCTGGGGGTTGCAACATAGATACCTCAACTATCACGGACGGCAAACACCCTCGTGCAGTGATCAGCTCCACAAGAAGCCAGCTCAAGAGATGATTTCTCATCAGACGAGTCAGATTTCTGCCACCGCAAACGGTGCACAGTTGACACATGACACATCAGAGGATCAAACCGGAGCATGCATGCGACGCTGAGCGCGGATGGATCTGAGCTAACATCTGAAGCAGCTCGACCACCTGAAACACTCCAGAGCTCGATCAGTCCATTATCCATGCCAACAGCAATAATACCAGCATTACGAGCACGGTCCCTGCCTGTCCAGGACAATGCTGTCACACTGTCACGGAACAGAGGCAATGTTGCAAGCAGCTTGACGGAAGATGCATCTTGAACACGCCATATCTTAACAGTCTTGTCCCTTGAACCAGTTGCAAATTCGTACCCAAATGGGTTCCACGAGCAAGCCCATATGATTCTTTTGTGTGCTTCATGCTTTGTAACCAGGTGATGCTGTGCTCCTTCTTCTAAAAGTTACACAAGTGAAACCGCACCAACAATTGCAGAACATGAGCACTCAATCCAACAGAACTGAAAAGGCCAAAAAATTATATGAAACTACAATGAGAAAAATTCCTCACCTGTTTTCTTGATCGAAAATATGGACAAGTGGCGATCCCTTGATACGCTCAACAGAAAAGCATTGTCAGAGGAAAACTCCATTTGTGTAACTGTCAGATTGTGAGACTGCAATCGGCCAACAGCTTTCCATGTTCCAACCTCCCAGAGCCAGATCTCAGCAACTGGTGCTGATTGAGCCTACAAGAGAGTAAAGTCTCATCAGAACTCTTTGCTAAGACATAGACATATTCTGCATCAACTAATGCTAGCACGTCATACAGAGACAAATAGTAATATGCATTCTTGCAAGATGACGATGCACAAACACAACTAGTTTCCTGCTGCCGTGCCAAAATGTTCAGTGGTTATCAGAATATAAAAAGGTCCAGATATACTATGCATTCATCCATTCCCATAGTTTCTATGAAAACAAAAACAAGCATCTGTTCGCAGATTCACATTTGAGCAACTTCGGCAACCTCAAGATCTGCCGGCTCAGTTCCTCAGAGGTGCTCATAGGGGTAGGGTCTGCGTGTGTGCGTTCATAGGGGTGAGTGTACATGCGTGTTTGTGAGCATCTGCGTTGCACTGTGTTCTCAAAAAAAAAAAACGTAACATAACTGTGGCCATGTAAGGTAAACCAACATGGTGTGACGGTGATGTCTGGCTGAACACAACTAATATTGCATAACATACATGAATTTCAGTTACAGCAAGAAAACATGCAGTAATACCTTGCATGACGATGCGACAAGCTTCCCTGCATGATCACAGCAGATGGAAAAGAGTTCATTTCCATGCCCATAAAGTTTGTGAGATTCAGGCCATAAGGTATGCCATGCAAGTTGGTCCTCCACAGGAGGCTCAGTAAACACAGTTGGCACTGCATCAGGGATCGTCTCCATAGAATCTGGACCATCGTTAGAAGTAGTGCTTGGGGATTCCTTTCCTCCTGGATAACCATCAATACAAAAGGTATCAGTCGAATGAAAAGAATAACTGAAAATATGAAGTGGGCACTGCTAGAATTTGTTATGAGAAGTTAAGGGATACTTAGCCCAATACGTGAGGGATTTTACCATGTGTATATATAGGTTTCTGTGAAAGCCCAAGAGCAGACATATTTGCTCCAAGGACTTGCACATCATCAAAATCCTCGTTGTCAGGTTTCAACAAAGTTGCTTCCTGTAGGGTCCTCAGGAACGATAAAGTAGCTTCGAAGACTCTAGAGACCTTTTCATCAGCACCACAAACAAACCGGTGGTTTCCTGTACCCTGAATGAATGCCACACAATTAATATCATGCCCATGAATTTGTGGACGAGCGATTTCGCGCCAACAAATCACATCTCCTGGGTTAACATGACTTCTCCAAGGAGCAAATATGCGTGCAGTCTGCATATAAACATTGATGCAACACAGGATTAGCAAGTAGTACGAGAAAATGACAAGACCATAGATAAACATTCTATAAGATTGGACCAAAGATGATATAAGTACAAGAACTTGCCTGGTCATGGCTAACTGTCAGTAAATATTCGCCAGATCTGGACCATGTTAAGTCAGACACTGGTGCAAAATGACCAGATGGGACAACCTGAGGCTGCCAATTTTCAGAATCCAGTCCAACATCTCTCCACATATGAAAAAATCCACCATAGCCATGCGCAAGAATAGATTTTCCATCAGGTTCCCAATGGCCACCATAAAATCCAAGTGCCGAGTGACTTAATTCACCAACTGTCACGGAATTTATCCAAAGGCCAGTAGTTTTCTCTGGCCTCCATATCATCATCATCTTGTCCATAGATGCAGATAATATACTCATTGGCTGATGAGCTTCAGCATTCAGTAACAGCATAGGAGGCTGCCACTCTACTGAATATACCCAATCCTCATGCCCAACAAGAAGAGACTCCAAAGATACCTGGTAACTTGCATTACCGACCACAAATAGAGGACCTTCAATATAGGAGGCCATCCCAATATTCTCCTTCCTTGGTTGTACCATGGAGGAAGAAGAAATAGAATCTGAAGTCATTTTCCATATCCTGATGGTTTTGTCCTGGGACGAGCTAACAAGAAAAAGGCTGTGCTTTTCACTGCCCATCATCACAGGTAAAGAGAAGTCTAAACTTCTAATCCAGTCAGAATGGCCCTTAAGTTCACAGGCTTTAGCAAACTGCAGATCATAAAATGGTAGTTAGGGCAAGAAAAACGAGCAAATGTAGCAATGGAAGTATTGACGACTTACAAACCTTGCCTGACAGATCCCCGCAATAGATGTGGACCTTATGATCTAACCCTCCCATTGCTAAAATCAGACGGCCTTCCTGTTCCGGCAACACCGCCAATGAAAGTGAAACCATTGGCTTTAAGCCAACATAAAGAGAATGCAAACACGACACCTTGCAGCTGCCTGCAGAAGAGAAACCAAATAACTTAAGTGGGAGGACAGAACACATTTTCAGAAGCTTTAAGATCATGCAGGCTAACGGAATGGGTAAATTTTTTGGATCAATGCGACTCTTCAAGATACAACGAATAAGATAAGACATGGTGTACAA
Source organism: Lolium rigidum (assembly GCF_022539505.1). Classification (NCBI taxonomy): domain Eukaryota; kingdom Viridiplantae; phylum Streptophyta; class Magnoliopsida; order Poales; family Poaceae; genus Lolium; species Lolium rigidum. The sequence goes on from NC_061508.1 coordinate 120,767,752, forward strand.
AGTATCAAAATGCTGGTAAATCATCTCACCACTAGTAGTCGGCTCAACTGCCATTTCCCAAATAACCACCGTGCCATCTGAGGAGGTGGAAGCGAAAATTGAAACAGTATCCGACACCATCCTTCCAGCAAGACAGGTGACACCTTTCTTGTGCATTGCTGGCAGTTCCAAAGCATGAGACCACTGCAAAGCAGACATAAAGATCAAAATCATACAATTTGGGTCTACTTGATCGAGATAGCCAGAATAACATTTCCCCAGCAAGCTCATGAGAGGGGAAATAAATCTGATGTCAAGGTATCGCAGTAAAGGTTTCATTCAAAGGACAACAACTACAATATGGGGAAACAGAAGAAATTCACCTCGCCTTTTCCAGAACCAATCTTCCATGCCATAATAGCACCATCAGAACTTCCGGACAACAGATAGTGTGTCTCCCTGTGTCGAACTGCAAAGGAGCAAATGGAACAAACTATCACCAAAGGTTGAGTACTCACTACCCAGGATCTAAGGGTCAGACCAAGCTTTCTCTTGATTGATTTATACTACATCTCTATAGCTAAGCTTTTCTCAAGTACCCCAAAGTAATTTAGAGAGACAATTGCTTCAGTTTGGTTCTCAAATTTTGCCTCAAATTGTAACTCGGTGCAGCAACTAGCATATGGTGCCTGATTCTCCAAGCTAATCATTTGACAAAGAAAATGGGTGTAAAAAGGAGGCAGCAGAGAGACCTTGGAGTACATCCTTCTTGGTTGGCAACCAGAGCGTGCAGTTCACCGCCGCCTTGTGCCCCGGGAGCGTCGTCACGATCTCTCCTCTCTGTCACGGCACAGACACGAACCGAGAGCAACCGAATCAGACAGGATACTTAATAAGCTGATGAAGAGTGGGAGGACCAGAGGGACGGACCGAAGGGGAGAAAAGGGCGACGGCGTTCTGGGCGCCGAAGGCGACGAGGCCACAGGCGCCCCACGAGACGTTGTTCACAACGCGGTTGCATCCGGCGCCGATGAATACCCTCTCCGCCTCCGCTCCCGCGCGAGCTCCGGCGAGATCCCCGGCCGCCGGCGGCATCGCGACCCGAGCAACTTTATTTTTTTTCGAGGGGAAAGCAGGCTCTAGCTAGGGTTCAGGGTTTCGTTATTGCCGGAGCGGACTGGCTCAGAAACGGCAAAACCTATTTGCCGCCCGTTAGCGTGCGTTAAATACGGTGCGCACGGTAATGGGACGATCTGGGCCACCGCCCATTTATTGCTCCGGCAGATTTTGCTTGGGGTTTTCTGTTTTTTCTTCTGGTTCTATCCGGTTTTAGCTGGTTTTCGTTTTTCTCCCTTTTTCTGGTTCTTTCTTTTTATGATTGAATTTATTAATATTCTTATTATTTCAAAAATATGAGCATTTTTATTTCTGAACAAATTTTATTCTGAACAAAACCTTTTTGAACAAATATTTTTTTAAGCAATTTCTAGTTTGAACATTTTATTTGTAAACAAAAAAAAATTCTGAACAAAAAAAATTAAGAAATTTTTAGTTTGAACAATTTTCAAATCTGAATATTTTTTTGCTAAAAACCTAAAGTTTATTAAATTTGAAGTTTTTCCGAATAAAAAGGAGAAAAAAAAGAAATATAGAGAAGTACATCCGCCAGCCCACCAAGGAGCGAGCGCAGGGGAGCTCTACGTGCGGTGGTTTTTCCGGCACGCACCGAAGAAACGTATAGGTGCTCCCCTCATTTGCTCCGTGCAAACGGCCCAAAGCCCGGAAGCCTCAACCCAAAACGATCTAGTTTTAACTGATGCCGGAGAATGCTCGCTAACGCGCGTGTCACAATACTCCTGTTTCGATCAGGTGTTCACACTCTACGGTGAGTTCATTATCATGTCTGATGTTAGGACATCTCCAATGGACCGACACAAAATCGTTTTACCGAGGTGAGGTCAGGTGAGCTGAGATGGGGAGTGCTGTACACCGACCTGGTCGGTGTGTACGGGCCACCGCACACCCCACCGACCAGGCCGGTTGGTTGGACCGCGGCCCATTAGTAGTAGGTACGTTTTTTTTCTTTTTTTGCTGTTTCTTTTTTGTTAATATTTTTCTTTTTTAATATCTAACTTTTAAAAAAAATATTTCGGAGAACAATTTTCAAAATCTGTTCAGATTCGAAATTTTGGAAATTTTAAAAATGTTCAGATTTTGATTTATTTTTTTCGAAATTTGAACATTTTTCGAATTTGAACATTTTTCCAATTGAACGGTTTATATATTTGAACGGATTTCAAATTTGAACGCTTTTATAATTTGAACATTTTTGTATTTGAACATTTTTCAAATTTGAACGGATTTCAAATTTGAACAATTTTTTGTATTTGAACATTTTTCGAATTTGAACGGATTTCAGATTTGAACATTTTTTTGTATTTAAACGGTTTTAAAATTTGAACGTTTTTAAAATTTGAACATTTTAATTTTTTTGAACAGTTTTCAATTTTTGAAATTTTTCTGAATTTTAAATATTTTCAAATTTGAACAAAAATAAATATAAACAAAAAAGAAACAAAACAAAACAAAAGGAACAGAAAATAAAAAAGGAAAAGGAAAAGAAAAGAAAAAAGAAAAGAAAAGAAAGAAAGAGAAACAGAAAACAGAACAAAGAGGCGAACTGGACCGACCAGGCCGGCCCATACCGCGCGCGGGGGTGTGCGGCGCGCGGTAGGGACCGACCTGGTCGGTGTATAGGATTTGCCAGCTGAGATGGCTTTGGCGAGGCGTGGCGTTTGGGGCGAGCTGTTGTCGTGGTCGGTTGGATCTCCGGCCGGCCGGAAAAAGGCGAGTAGATGATCTCCGAATTCAGCAGGTAATTGGGTTCAGCTAGTTCTGTATTTAGGCGAGTACGCCAGATCATGTTTAGTTAAGTATATTGCCCTTAACGTCTGGCCGCTCGAGCTTCTTCGTTCCTTTATCCTTCGGTGATTTACACAAAAATAACTCTTTATTGTAACTATAGCACAGACTAACCCTCCAGCGAAACTATTTCACCCATCTAACTCTTTTGTGTGGCGCCCCTCAAGCCGGCGCCACACCTCACTGTGTGGCGCCCGTGTCCACGGCGCCACTCTCCCAGCCTACGTGGCGGCCTCGACGCTAAGCTGTTCTCTCATCCGACGTGGCAGGATGTGTGGCGCCGATGAGAGCGGCGCCACACATCCACTTATAATTGGCCAAAACATACTGTAAGACAATTCTCCTGGGACTTAGCCGTTTTGGCGAGGCTGTATGTGTGGCGCCGACGCCATGGGCACCACACAGTGAGGTGTGGCGCCGGTGCCACGGGCGCCACACAAACAGCCGCGCCAAAACTGCTAAGGACTAAACTTCCGGAGCCCCTGGATGTTTTCCACATATAACTTGCATTGTGTGGCGCCCGTGTCGTCGGCGCCACATTGTGATGTGTGGCGCCCATGACGTCGGCGCCACACAATGACTTTTGATAATCCATAAAATTTTGTACCTTATTTCAACAGTTTTCAATACAACAATAGCACTTTCAACAGCAATTTCATACACACATTATACACATAGCACACATCATAGCTCACATCATAGCACATAGATTCAAACAACACGTAGCAACAATAGACATGGTTCGAAATGACATAGATTTCACAACACGATACTCATGAAGATAGAGTTCACAACAACACGTAGCAAATGCATCTATCCTCCGCGACGTCCCCTCCTCACGGGCTGCTTCCGGACGGCCAACCTTTTCGTCCGCTGCCGTGGCTCTTGTTGCTGCTGCTACTCCTGCTCCTGCTCCTCCTCCTCTGAAGATAACGGCTCATCGTTCCTCATCCTCCTCAATGATGATCTCCGCGGCGGCTCCTCATCCTCCTCAATGACAACCTTCTTTCCTAGGTTGACATAATCGTCTGGAGTGTATCGGTTTGGAGCCTTGCCCCTTGGCCCCTTGACATAATCCTCAATGACAACTTGCTTCTTGCCTCGACTAATGCTTTGACTCAGAATGGTGTCGTCGTCAGGAATCTTCACAAACATGAACACATGAGATTACAAAAGTTGAAATTAGTAAGCACATGTTTGACAGCAACAAAATAGTCCATAGCTCCGCCTCTTCAGAAGAGGATGTAGCGATTTCGGCGTCGCGGCAACCTAGCAAGTTGGCTAACCGCCGCATCTTTCGTGCAATGTTCTGCGTCATGGAAGTCATGGTTACAAAGCCACCCGAACATAATAGCTTACATTCAAAGTTGGTGATCATACCTTAATGAAATGCCGCAACGGTCCGACAGGCTTTTCATCTCTAAGGCTCTGATCCCAAACAACCTCGCACTCCTCAGCTGTTTTTTAGATCTCGGACCGCTGTGACAAACATATTATACACAATTTAAGCGAGCACATGCCAATGTAGATGATGTACTAGCTAATGAGAGAAAACATTACCACGAAGTTCAGCTCGGAAGCAATAGAAGTTGATATCCCTTTGCGAGCATAGATGTCGTGTTGGCTTTGCGCAACCTCATCGAACTCGATGGGGTCGTCCAAGATGTCGTCATCATACGCGGGTTTCACTAACTCGATACGCGTGCTTTGATGAAACCATTGGAGATAGTTGTTGAAAGCGGCCAAGTCGTGAGGCACAATCTCCACATGGCCAGCATTCCGTATCGCTTCCAAACAGTGTTGGAACGTTGTGACGTGGCCGCTATGATGTACAGGCCAATTTGTGATCTTACTCTGCCGCTGCCTATCAAGCCTGCAAGAATCAAGAAGTTAGATTCTACCTCTTCAATTAAGAATCTTCCATCGCATGATTCCAGAAGTTTACCTATGAAGCGCGTGGTCCGTGTCTTGCCACTGAGGTGGGCACTCCTGATACAGCCCAAACTATCTCATCACTCTGTGCGGCTAGTGGTATTCAACAAGCCACATGCATATGAGTGGGCAGCGCATACGCCAGAACCGCGCCTCCTCAAGTGTAAGAGCAAAGTTTAAACCCCAAGTTTTGTGTGTTTGATGACAACACTTGAGTAATCTCACCGTGTGCCTTGAGTATCATTGTTAGATTTGCAAGTGCACGGTGACCTCGCTGGACACGTCAAGATCGGAAGACTGAAGCGTAGTTGATAGGTTTTCTGGTTTTGTGTGTGTATCGCGAGGTGACTTGGCTGGAGAGAAAAAGGGGAGAAAACCAGTTTTAGCCAGGCCGGTACTACCGGTACTCGTAGCGGTAGTACCGCTACCCCTATAGGTACCGCCCTCGGTACCGCTCTGAGTTCTGCGCTGAAACTGACCCAGAATACGAGTTGCGGTACCTCTACAGTACCTGGAGCGGTAGTACCGCTCACGAGCGGTAGTACCGCCCACGGTACCGTTCAGGTACCGTAAACTAGTTACGGCAGTACCGCTCTGGTACCGCTCCGGTACCGCTTGGGATCCAGTAAGGTTTGGACCCCATTGCGGTACCTCAAGCGGTAGTACCGCTCTGCGCCCACGTGGACCAGATCTGGGGAATTCGAACTCAGAGCGGTAGTACCGCTTCCCAAAAGCGGTAGTACCGCTTCGGCAAAAACTGGACATAACAGTTGGATTTGGAGGAGTGATGTCTACGGGAGCATCTATTCTTGTAGACAGTGTTGGGCCTCCAAGAGCAGAGGTTTGTAGAACATCAGCAAGTTTCCCTTAAGTGGATCACCCAAGGTTTATCGAACTCAGGGAGGAAGAGGTCAAAGACATCCCTCTCATGCAACCCTGCAACCACAAAGCAAGAAGTCTCTTGTGTCCCCAACACACCTAATAGGTGCACTAGTTCGGCGAAGAGATAGTGAAATACAAGTGGTATGAATAAATGCGAGCAGTAGCAACGGCACCCGAAAAAGTGCTTTGCTGTCCGGGACTGGTGTGTGGTTGATGGTGGTAATATTGCAGGAAGTACGGATGCGATAAAAACGAGTAAACAAGCAGCGATAGCGATATTTGGAAACAAGGCCTAGGGATCATACTTTCACTAGTGGACACTCTCAACATTGATCACATAACAGAATAAATAGATAGATGCTAGACTCTACACCCTCTTGTTGGATGATGAACACCACTAACTGTGTAGGATTACACGAACCCTCAATGCCGGAGTTAACAAGCTCCACAATATTCAATGTCCATGTTTAAATAACCTTAGAGTGCATAACAGATCAACATAACCAAACCAAGTACTAACATAGCATGCACACTGTCACCTTCACACTACGAAAGGAGGCATAGATCACATCAATACCATCATAGCAATAGTTAACTTCATAATATACAAGAGATCACAATCATAGCCTACGCCAAGTACTACACGATGCACACACTGTCACCATTACACCGTGCAGGAGGAATAAACTACTTTAATAACATCACTAGAGTAGCACATAGATATATTATGATACAAAACACATTGCAATCATAAAGGGATATAAATAAGCACTTCACTATGCCATTCATAACGGTGAATAAGTATTCACGTGAAATATAGCCTAAGAGACCCACACGGTGCACACACTGTCACCTTTACACACGTGGGACAAGGAGTCTCCGGAGATCACATAAGTAAAACCCACTAGACTAGCATAATGACATCTAGATTACAAGCATCATCATATGAATCTCAATCATGTAAGGCAGCTCATGAGATTATTGTATTGAAGCACATAGGAGAGAGATTAACCACATAGCTACCGGTACAGTCCCGAGCCTCGACGGAGAACTACTCCCTCCTCATGGGAGACAGCAGCGGTGATGGAGATGGAGGTGGTGTCGATGGAGAAGCCTTCCGGGGCACTTCCCCGTCCCAGCGGCGTGCCGGAACAGAGACTCCTGTCCCCCAGATCTTGGCTTCGCGATGGCGGCGGCTCTGGAAGGTTTTCTCTGGTTTCGTCGAACGTGTCGAGGTTTTTAGGTCAGGGACCTTTATATAGGCGAAGAGGCGGAGTCGGAGGGTCGACGAGGCGACGACACACTAGGGGGCGCGCCCCCTAGGGCCACGCCGGCTCTGTCATCCGGGGCCCGGTGGCCCCCCTCCGGCCTCTCTCGGGTGTTCGGAAGCTTCGTGGAAAAATAGGATGCTGGGCGTTGATTTCGTCCGATTCCGAGAATATTTCCTTACTAGGATTTCTGGAACCAAAAACAGCAGAAAACAGCAACTGGCCTTTCGGCATCTCGTCAATAGGTTAGTTCCAGAAAATGCATAAATACGACATAAAGTATGCATAAAACATGTAGATATCATCAATAATGTGGCATGGAACATAAGAAATTATTGATACGTCGGAGACGTATCGGCATCCCTAAGCTTAGTTCTGCTCGTCCCGAGCGGTAAACGATAACAAAGATAATTTACGGAGTGACATGCCATCATAACCTTGATCATACTATTGTAAGCATATGTAATGAATGCAGCGATCAAAACAATGGTAATGACATGAGTAAACAACTGAATCATAAAGCAAAGACTTTTCATGAATAGTACTTTCAAGACAAGCATCAATAAGTCTTGCATAAGAGTTAACTCATAAAGCAATAAATCAAAGTAAAGGTATTGAAGCAACACAAAGGAAGATTAAGTTTCAGCGGTTGCTTTCAACTTGTAACATGTATATCTCAATGATAGTTTGTCAATGCAAAGCAATATAACAAGTGCAATATGCAAGTATGTAGGAATCAATGCACAGTTCACACAAGTGTTTGCTTCTTGAGGTGGAGAGAGATAGGTGAACTGACTCAACATAAAAGGTAAAAGAATGGCTCTTCGCAGAGGGAAGCATTGATTGCTATATTTGTGCTAGAGCTTTGGTTTTGAAAACATAAAGAGAGCATACAAGTAAAATTTTGAGAGGTGTTTGTTGTTGTCAACGAATGGTAGTGGGCACTCTAACCCCTTGCCGAGACAAACCTTCAAAGAGCGGCTCCCATGAATTATTTTTATTTTTGGGTGGCACTCCTTCCAACCTTTCTTTCACAAACCATGGCTAACCGAATCCTCGGGTGCCTGCCAACAATCTCATACCATGAAGGAGTGTCTTTTTATTTTAGTTTTATTATGATGACACTCCTCCCCACCTTTGCTTTCTCAAGCCATGGCTAACCGAATCCTTCGGGTGCCGTCCAACAATCACATACCATGGAGGAGTGTCTATTTAGGTTAATTAATTTGGGACTGGGAATCCCATTGCCAGCTCTTTTTGCAAAATTATTGGATAAGCGGATGAAGCCACTAGTCCATTGGTGAAAGTTGCCCAACAAGAATGAAAGATAAACACCACATACTTCCTCATGAGCTATAAAACATTGACACAAATCAGAGGTGATAAATTTTGAATTATTTAAAGGTAGCACTCAAGCAATTTACTTTGGAATGGCGGAGAAATACCATGTAGTAGGTAGGTATGGTGGACACAAATGGCATAGTGGTTGGCTCAAGGATTTTGGATGTATGAGAAGTATTCCCTCTCGATACAAGGTTTAGGCTAGCAAGGTTATTTGAAAAAAACACAAGGATGAACCGGTGCAGCAAAACTCACATAAAAGACATATTGTAAACATTATAAGACTCTACACCGTCTTCCTTGTTGTTCAAACTCAATACTAGAAATTATCTAGACTTTTTAGAGAGACCAATTATGCAAACCAAATTTAGCAAGCTCTAGGTGTTTCTTCATTAATAGGTGCAAAGTATATGATGCAAGAGCTTAAACATGAGCACAACAATTGCCAAGTATCAAATTATTCAAGACATTTTAGAATTACTACATGTAGCATTTCCCGATTCCAACCATATAACAATTTAACGAAGAAGATTCAACCTTCGCCATGAACATTAAAAGCTAAGAACACATGTGTTCATATGAACCAGCGGAGCATGTCTCTCTCCCACACAATGAATGCTAGGATCCATTTTATTCAAACAAAAACAAAAACAAAAACAAACCGACGCTCCAAGCAAAGCACATAAGATGTGATGGAATAAAAATATAGTTTCGGGGAGGAACCCGATAATGTTGTCGATGAAGAAGGGGATGCCTTGGGCATCCCCAAGCTTAGACGCTTGAGTCTTCTTGAAATATGCAGGGGTGAACCACCGGGGCATCCCCAAGCTTAGAGCTTTCACTCTCCTTGATCATATTGTATCATCCTCCTCTCTTGATTCTTGAAAACTTCCTCCACACCAAACTCAAAACAACTCATTAGAGGGTTAGTGCACAATTAAAATTTACATGTTCAGAGGTGACATAATCATTCTTAACACTTCTGGACATTGCACAAAGCTACTGGACATTAATGGATCAAAGAAATTCATCCAACATAGCAAAAGAGGCAATGCGAAATAAAAGGCAGAATCTGTCAAAACAGAACAGTCCGTAAAGATGGATTTTATTGAGGCACCAGACTTGCTCCGATGAAAATGCTCAAATTGAATGAAAGTTGCGTACATATCTGAGGATCACTCACGTAAATTGGCATAATTTTCTGAGTTACCTACAGAGAATTAGGCCCAGATTCGTGACAGCAAGAAATCTGTTTCTGTGCAGTAATCCAAATCTAGTATCAACCTTTCTATCAAAGACTTTACTTGGCACAACAATGCAATAAAATAAGATAAGGAGAGGTTGCTACAGTAGTAACAACTTCCAAGACTCAAATACAAAATAAAAGTACTGTAGCAAAATAAACACATGGGTTATCTCCCAAGAAGTTCTTTCTTTATAGCCATTAAGATGGGCTCAGCAGTTTTAATGATGCACTCGCAAGAAATAGTAGTTGAAGCAAAAGAGAGCATCAAGAGGCAAATTCAAAACAAATTTAAGCCTAACCCACTTCCTATGAAAAGAAATCTTGTATATAAACAAATTCATGAAGCATAATGCAACAAGCATAGAAAGATAAAACAAGTGCAGCTTCAAGATTTTCAGCAAAAGAGAGGTTTTTTAGTAACATGAAAATTTCTACAACCATATTTTCCTCTCTCATAATAACTTTCAGTAGCATCATGAGCAAACTCAACAATATAACTATCACATAGAGCATTCTTATCATGAGTCTCATGCATAAAATTATTACTCTCCACATAAGCATAGTCATTCTTATTAATTGTAGTGGGAGCAAATTCAACAAAGTAGCTATCATTATTATTCTCATCAAGTGTAGGAGGTATATTGTAATCATAATTAGACTTATCCTCCATAGTAGGCGGCACCAAAAGACCACTATCATTATAATCATCATAAATAGGAGGCAAAGTATCATCAAAGAAAATTTTCTCCTCAATGCTTGGGGGACTAAAAAGATCATGCTCATCAAAACCAGCTTCCCCAAGCTTAGAACTTTCTATATCATTAGCAGCACTGGTATTCACAGTGTTCATACTAATATGTTCCATGGGTTTTTTAAATTTCGCATCAAACCATCCATGTCTTAAATCAGGAAATAGAATAAGAAGCTCATTGTTGTCCATTATGCCAAACTAGTGTAAACAAGAAACAAAAAGATGCAATTGCAGGATCTAAAGGAAATAGCTTCGAGCACACACACAACGGCAACAGAAAAGTACTTTACCAGGAACTGGAGTATGAGAGCCTTTTACCTTTCCTCCCCGGCAACGGCGCCAGAAAAGTGGCTAGTTGCCGGGGTCCGGTGTGTGAGTGCCGTTTACCTTTCCTCCCCGGCAACGGCGCCAGAAAAGTGCTTGATGTCTACGGGAGCTTCTATTCTTGTAGACAGTGTTGGGCCTCCAAGAGCAGAGGTTTGTAGAACAGCAGCAAGGTTCCCTTAAGTGGATCACCCAAGGTTTATCGAACTCAGGGAGGAAGAGGTCAAAGATATCCCTCTCATGCAACCCTGCAACCACAAAGCAAGAAGTCTCTTGTGTCCCCAACACACCTAATAGGTGCACTAGTTTGGCGAAGAGATAGTGAAATACAAGTGGTATGAATAAATGCGAGCAGTAGCAACGGCACCAGAAAAGTGCTTTGTTGTCCAGGACTGGTGTGTGGTTGATGGTGGTAATATTGCAGGAAGTACAGATGCAGTAAAACAGTAAACAAGCAGCGATAGCAGTATTTGGGAACAAGGCCTAGGGATCATACTTTCACTAGTGGACACTCTCAACATTGATCACATAACAGAATAAATAGATAGATGCTAGACTCTACACCCTCTTGTTGGATGATGAACACCACTAACCGTGTAGGATTACACGAACCCTCAATGCCGGAGTTAACAAGCTCCACAATATTCAATGTCCATGTTTAAATAACCTTAGAGTGCATAACAGATCAACATAACCAAACCAAGTACTAACATAGCATGCACACTGTCACCTTCACACTACGAAAGGAGGCATAGATCACATCAATACCATCATAGCAATAGTTAACTTCATAATCTACAAGAGATCACAATCATAGCCTACGCCAAGTACTACACGATGCACACACTGTCACCATTACACCGTGCAGGAGGAATAAACTACTTTAATAACATCACTAGAGTAGCACATAGATATATTATGATACAAAACACATTGCAATCATAAAGGGATATAAATAAGCACTTCACTATGCCATTCATAACAGTGAATAAGTATTCTGTGAAATATAGCCTAAGAGACCCACACGGTGCACACACTGTCACCTTTACACACGTGGGACAAGGAGTCTCCGGAGATCACATAAGTAAAACCCACTTGACTAGCATAATGACATCTAGATTACAAGCATCATCATATGAATCTCAATCATGTAAGGCAGCTCATGAGATTATTGTATTGAAGCACATAGGAGACAGATTAACCACATAGCTACCGGTACAGCCTCGAGCCTCGATGGAGAACTACTCCCTCCTCATGGGAGACAGCAGCGGTGATGGAGATGGCGGTGGTGTCGATGGAGAAGCCTTCTGGGTGCACTTCCCCGTCCCGGCGGCGTGCCGGAACAGAGACTCCTGTCCCCCAGATCTTGGCTTCGCGATGGCGGCGGCTCTGGAAGGTTTTCTCTAGTTTCGTCGAACGTGTCGAGGTTTTTAGGTCGTGGACCTTTATATAGGCGAAGAGGCGGAGTCGGAGGGTCGACGAGGCGACGACACACTAGGGGGCGCGCCCTCCCCTAGGGCCGCACCGGCCTGTCATCTGGGGGCCCAGTGGCCCCCCTCCGGCCTCTCTCGGGTGTTCTGGAAGCTTCGTGGAAAAATAGGATGCTGGGCGTTGATTTCGTCCGATTCCGAGAATATTTCCTTACTAGGATTTCCGGAACCAAAAACAGCAGAACACAGAACCGGCCCTTCGGCATCTCGTCAATAGGTTAGTTCCAGAAAATGCATAAATACGACATAAAGTATGCATAAAACATGTAGATATCATCAATAATGTGGCATGGAACATAAGAAATTATCGATACGTCGGAGACGTATCAAGGAGCCTATTTAAGGGCTCCTTCTTCCCCAACACGATTTTATCTCTCCTCTCTCTCTCTCCTCCATTGTTGCTGAGCTTAATCCTTGAGGATCTCCCCAACCATCCAACCAATCTTGCCCAAATTTTGAGGAGTGGTGGAGGAGACCCCGATCTATAGTTCTACCAAGAGAGATTTCACCAATCCTTGATATTCCTTAGTGGAGCTTGGTGTTAGGGTTCCTATTGTGGGACATTGGAGAAAGTGCATCCATGGAGGCTAGCTTGGTGTTGTACTAGCTCCATGGGTTGTTGGGAGCCTCCTTGTGGTGTGGAGCTCGCCCCAACCTTGTGAAGGAATCACCGCCTCGACCGGTGTCTTAGTGGAGAAGGGGGAGCACCTTTGTGGAGCTCTCTCGAGGAAGAAGGTGAGGCCTTCCTTCGTGGTGTGGCCGTCTAGTCTCTTGTGTGAGACTAGCACCTCCTCAACGCAGACGTACTTCCTATTGTGGAAGGAACTGCGGGAAACAAACCTCGCCTCGTCTCCCCCCTGGTTGTCCCGCTCCTTACTCTTACTATCTTGTTGATTCCTTTTTCTTGTTGCACTTGTCCTAGGATCATTGTAGGATCACCGCTATCGCTAAAGTTACCACCTTTACCTTCCGTTGCACTAAAAATTGAAAAAGACTAAAACTTGCCGTAGCGCCATTCACCCCCCCCCCCCCCTCTTGTTCGCTACGATCCATTCAAGTGGTATCAGAGCAAGGTTTTCTTGCTCGGGCTTTACCGCCTAAGAAATGGCCGAACAAGATGCGGGTGTGGCGAATGGGTCACCTTCCCTTGTGCCACCCGCTCCATCATCTCCCGTCGATACCACAACGGCTACGTTGGATGACCTCAAGAAATTGGAGTCATCCATCGTTAACCAAATGAAGGCGATGATGATGGAGTTGGTTGCTCAAAAACCGAACCCTATTGTTGATTCTAAAGCAAGTGCCGAGGATCCCCCGCCAAAAGCTAACCCCTTTCCTCTTGTTGATTTTGTCGCGCAAAGATCCACAAAAGGAAGGGATTAGGGAGACCGGTACTTCAACAAAGGGGAAGGATGAGACACCGGTTGCGGAACGTGTAGGGGGTTATCATGAGGTGCCACCACCAAGTGATTACACCGTAAATGTTCCAATACCTATGCCACATATCTTGTCGCATGGTTCACCACCGTTACTTGAGTCAAACAACTTTGAAAATTGGCAATTCTTAATGCGTTCCCATGTGCGCAGCGCATCTACCGAGCTTTGGCGTATCATCGAGGAGGGCTATTCACCACGAGACCCGAAGAGCTTGACAAGAAGAGAAGTGGTGAATGACCAACTCAACGCCACCGCCATCAACATGATACACATGGCCATCACGCCCAAGGACCGTGCTCATATCCGCTCGCTCAAGACCGCCAAGGAAGCATGGGATAAACTTGAGAAGCTCTTCCTCGGAAATGCAAGCATCCAAAGCTCTCGTTTTGATGAAGTGAACAACATGGCCGACAACTTCGTCATGATTGAAGGAGAGTCCCCCGAAGAAATGTATCGGCGCCTTATCGCTCTTGCCGTGCAAATGCAAGATCTTGGAGCAACGTTTGTGGATGACCATTGGATCAAGCGCAAGTTCTACAACGCTCTCCTCCCTTATGAGGAAGTGAAGTTGACAGCCATCCACCAAAACGCCTCCTTCCGTGCTATGACATCCGATGAAGTTCTTAGCGAAGTCATCGCTTTGGACATCTCCAAGAAGAATGCGGAGGATCTTGTTGCTCGCGCCCACAACTCCCGCAAGCCCAACCTTGCATTGAAGATGAGGGTACATGAGGCTAGTGAAAGCGACGAGGATCCCGTTGAGTGGGGACCGGATGATCTCAAGATCAATTACCATGAGCACATGGCTCTCGCCGCCAAGAATTTTTGGGATGGAAACAAGTCCCGAAGCACAAGACCAAGAAGATCACGTGATTCTCCAAGAAGTTTCTCCAAAAGCCCAAGGGAGGGGCAAAGGGGAAGAACATGCTACAATTGCGGCGACAAGAATCACTTTGTCGCGGATTGTATGTTTGAGAGAAGAGAAGATCATGGTGGAAGGCTTATCCGCAAGGAAAAGTTCAAGTCACTCTCCAAAGGATTCTCCAAGTTCTCCCCCAAGTCCGATGACGACAAGATCTCCTACACCAAGAAGCCTAGAGCCTTCATCATTCGAGAAGAGTACTCCTCCGATGAGGATGAAGAACGTGGGGACAAGAGATCCAACAAGGAAGGAGAGGGAGTGGCCGCCATCGCCATTACCACTCCCTCTATCTCCTCTTCGACTCTCCCAACGAGAACCTCGTCACCAACAATGCTCGTTGCCTTATGGCTAAGGTATCCACGGAGGTAAAATCCCCCTCCAAACCATCATCCTCGACTAATGCCTTATGTATTGATGATGCCACTAGTCTCACTGTTAAACGTGAGATTATGGGTTTGGATTCTTTTCTCACTAACATGCAAGGGGATACAAAGACTCATGTTGGGGCTCTCTTGAGCCAACTCGGTGCGGCACAAGACCTTATAGAGGAGAAGGAGAGGTTGGAAAGGGAAGCGGCAAATGAGATTGCCTCTCTTAAAGAAGAGCTTGAAGATGAACGAAATCTGCGCATGTCTCTTGAAGCTAGTGTCATCGTCCTTGAAGACTCCAACGAGGCTATTGTTTCTCGACTCACCAAGGATCGAGACCATGCTCTTGATTTGATTGGTGAGATCAAAAAGAAGATGCTCTCTCTTGAGGAAGCCAACAAAGAGAAAGATGATGAAGACCCCAATTCTTGCCATGACGAGCTTGATCAAGTTGCTTCCTTGAGTAAGCACAATGCTCTTCTCTTGGAGGTCAATGCTCTTCAAGAAGAAGCCTTGGATGAATATTACCGCTTGTGCAAAGAGAAGACCTCATGTTGCAACCATGAAGAAGAAATTGTCGCTCTTGAGACCACCAAGGCCAAGCTATTGAGTTTGAGTAGCAAGCAAGAAGAGTCTTTGGTGGAATGTCTCCGCATGAGCAAGGAGAAGGACACTTGTTGTGATCATGAGGAAGAAATAGCCGCCTTGAAGAGAAGGGAAGCCAAGCTCATGGATGTCAATACCATGCAAGAGGAAGCATTGAAGGAGTATTTTCCTTTGAGCAAGGACCGTGCGTGTTGCATTCATGAAAGTGATATTGCCAAATTGGAGAGTGACAAGCATATGCTCATGAAGATGAACTCTCTCCAAGAAGAAGCTTTGATGGAACATTTCCGGGTGAACAAGGCAAAGGAAGTACAAGTGTTTGATATTTGTCATCCACACCCGGAGCATGAAGATGAAGTCAATCGTTTGAAGGCCAAAATTGATAGACTCCAAGTGCAAACCAAGTACTTGGAAGGAGTCATTGGAGCCAAAGATGGAGCCGAAGAGGGCTCGTGCAATGAAGGAGGAGTGGCTACCAAGCCAAAGAGGAAGAGGAATAAGAGGACCAAGAAGAAGAAGAACAAGGAGAACATGGAGATCAACCTTGAGGAGAGCGATGCTTGCTCAAGAAGGAGTGGAGTACCCAACTCCGCCTCGAAGGGTTTCGCCGGCTCTAACAACCCTTCTCATGTTCTTTTTGTTGATTACTATGGACATATTCGTGCTCGCTTTATTGGTCCTCAAGAGGAAAATGTTGATTGGACTATTTGGGTTCCCAAACACCTTGTTACTAACATGCTAGGGCCCATTGAAAAATGGGTACCTAAATCCAAGACTTGATTCCTTGTAGGACTATGCTTCCGGTGGCGCTAAGTGGGTGGTTGATAGTGGAGCCACAAGTCATATGACCGGAAGCAAGAATATTGTTGTCGACCTTGAGCCTTCTCACTCTACCGTATCATATGGCGACAACACGTGCTCTAAGGTATTGGGTCTAGGCAAGGTGGTGGTAACACCCGACATCTCACTTGTGAATGTCCTCCTTGTCGAGACCCTTGGTTACAATCTACTTTCCGTTCATCAAATTGCTCGTATGGGTCTATGCACTTTCTTTGATGAACATATGGTGGTCCTCTTGTGGAGCAAGACACTCAATGTAGCTTTTGTTGGATATGTAGAGAATGGATTGTATGTTGTCGATTTCTCCGGAAAGACAACATCTTCCGCTCTTTGCCTATTCGCCAAAGGTGACAAGGGTTGGTTATGGCATCGCCGACTAGCCCATGTCAACATGGGGACTTTGCAAAGTCTCCACAAGGGTGGCCACATTCTCGGACTAAAAGAAGATGTCTCTTTTTGCAAAGATCGTGTTTGTAGGGCTTGCGTACAAGGAAAAATGCATGGAGCTCCTCACAAGGCCAAGACTATCATCTCTACTGCAAGATGCTTGGAGCTCCTACATGTTGATCTCTTCGGTCCACCGTCTCATGAAAGTCTTGGAGGAAAGAAGTATTGCCTTGTCATTGTTGATGACTATTCACGCTATTGTTGGGTATTCTTCTTCAAGTACAAGAGTGAGACTCAACGGACCATGATGGAGTTTGCCAATCAAGTTCAACGCAAGTACGACAACAAGATCCTAGCAATAAGGAGCGACAATGGAACGGAGTTCAAGAACTACACCTTGGATGACTTCCTCGGCGAAGAATGAATCCAACACCAATACTCCATGCCATATACTCCCCAACAAAATGGGGTCGCCGAAAGGAAAAATCGAACCTTGATCGAAGCTGCTCGAACCATGATGATGGAGTACAAGTCTAACTACAACTTTGGGCGGAAGCTATCTCTACCGCATGCCATGCTACTAATCGTCTCTACTTTCGCAAAGGCCTAGAGAAGACACCATATGAGATTCTCACCGGCAACAAGCCCAATGTGTCATACTTCAAGGTCTTCGGATGCAAATGCTATGTGCTTGTCAAGGACACACGTCTATCCAAGTTTGATTCAAGAGCTCAAGAAGGAATTTTCGTTGGCTATGCTACGGATTCTCACGCCTATAGAGTCTTCAACAAGACAAATGGGCGGGTTGTAGAATCTTGTGACGTGACTTTCGATGAAGATGATAGATCCTTGGAGGAGCGAAGTGCTTCTTGTGAGAAAGGAGATGCAATTCCCCCGGAGACCATAGGAAGGATGGGTGTTGGCATTCGCCGACCTCAAGAGCTACCTTCTATGAGTACCGGGGAAGGACCAAGTTCCACCCAAGTGGAGCCATCTACACCACAAGGCCAAGCTTCTTCCGTTGATCTTACAAATGCAAGCCAACCTCTACCACAACCTCAAGTTCAACCTCAACATCTACAACAACAATCAAGTACAAGATCACCTCAAAAAGCTCAAGAACAACATCTACCGCAAGCTCAAGAACAACATTCACCACAAGTT
>NC_061508.1:120785710-120858045 GCF_022539505.1 Lolium rigidum
CTTGTCTTTGTTACTCTGTGGCTGTTATTTCACTACTGCTACTGCTATAAAACGTGTTACTGCGATAAACTCTTGCGAGCAAGTCTGTTTCCAGGTGCGGCTGAATTGACAACTCCGCTGTTAAGGCTTTCAAGTATTCTTTGTCTCCCCTTGTGTCGAATCAATAAATTGGGTAATACTTCCCTCGAAGACTGTTGCGATCCCCTATACTTGTGGGTCATCACTCATTCAAGCTTGTTTTCCTTTTTGGTTTTTGCGAGCTTGGTTGTATGTTCTTTTTCTCCATCCTTCTAGTTTCTTTACCCTCCTTTTTGGTGTTCCGATGCCAAAGGGGGAGAAGCTCCTATGTGGATGGGGACCTTTGTTGTTTGTAGCCTTTTGGTTCTAGTTGCTTATCTTTTCGTGTGGCTACATCAACAACCCTTTGGAGGCATCGTATGGTGAGTTTGGGTATTCTCAAGGCTATGGTATGATAACTTCACCCAAATCTCCTTGCATGATCTTACGTTGCCTCCATATTGTGCATATGCTTCTTGAACATGTCATTTCATTTATCCATGTTGCATATGTGCTTGGTGTGTAGAAACTAGGGGGAGTGATGTCTCTAGAACATGTGTATTTGTATTCAAATACATATTTATGATATGCACATGTGTAGGGGGAGCTCCGTCAAGTTTTTGCAAATCTAAGTATCTCATCATAATATCATATGTTATTGTCAAAACTTGTGTTGTCATCAAACACCAAAAAGGGGGAGATTGTAAGAGCAAAGTTTAAACCCCAAGTTTTGTGTGTTTGATGACAACACTTGAGTAATCTCACCGTGTGCCTTGAGTATCATTGTTAGATTTGCAAGTGAACGGTGACCTCGCCTGGACACGTCAAGATCGGAAGACCGAAGCGTAGTTGATAGGTTTTCCGGTTTTGTGTGTGTATCGCGAGGTGACTTGGCTGGAGAGAAAAAGGGGAGAAAACCGGTTTTAGCCGGGCCGGTACTACCGGTACTCGTAGCGGTAGTACCGCTACCCCTATAGGTACCGCCCTCGGTACCGCTCTGAGTTCTGCGCTGAAACTGACCCAGAATACGAGTTGCGGTACCTCTACAGTACTGGAGCGGTAGTACCGCTCACGAGCGGTAGTACCGCCCACGGTGCCGTTCAGGTACCGTAAACTAGTTACGGCAGTACCGCTCTGGTACCGCTTGGGATCCAGTAAGGTTTGGACCCCATTGCGGTACCTCAAGCGGTACCTCTAGCGGTAGTACCGCTCTGCGCCCACGTGGACCAGATCTGGGGAATTCGAACTCAGAGCGGTAGTATCGCTTCCCAAAGCGGTAGTACCGCTTCGGCAAAAACTGGACATAACGGTTGGATTTGGAGGAGCCTATTTAAGGGCTCCTTCTTCCCCAACACGATTTTATCTCTCCTCTCTCTCTCTCCTCCATTGTTGCTGAGCTTAATCCTTGAGGATCTCCCCAACCATCCAACCAATCTTGCCCAAATTTTGAGGAGTGGTGGAGGAGACCCCGATCTATAGTTCTACCAAGAGAGATTTCACCAATCCTTGATATTCCTTAGTGGAGCTTGGTGTTAGGGTTCCTATTGTGGGACATTAGAGAAAGTGCATCCATGGAGGCTAGCTTGGTGTTGTACTAGCTCCATGGGTTGTTGGGAGCCTCCTTGTGGTGTGGAGCTCGCCCCAACCTTGTGAAGGAATCACCGCCTCAACCGGTGTCTTAGTGGAGAAGGGGAGCACCTTCGTGGAGCTCTCTCGAGGAAGAAGGTGATGCCTTCCTTCGTGGTGTGGCCGTCTAGTCTCTTGTGTGAGACTAGCACCTCCTCAACGCAGACGTACTTCCTATTGTGGAAGGAACTCGCGGGAAACAAACCTCGCCTCGTCTCCGCCCCCCGGTTGTCCCGCTCCTTACTCTTACTATCTTGTTGATTCCTTTGCTTGTTGCACTTATCCTAGGATCATTGTAGGATCACCGCTATCGCTAAAGTTACCACCTTTACCTTTCGTTGCACTAAAAATTGAAAAAGACTAAAACTTGCCGTAGCGCCATTCACCCCCCCCCCGCCCCTCTTGTTCGCTACGATCCATTCATCAAGGCACTTGGGGTTGAGGTCAGGCATCCCCGCGCCAATATGGTAGTAGGTACCATATGGCTCCCAATCCACCTGCAACATACAAATATTTCAGAATTTACAACATGCCAGTAGAATTTATGAACTCGGATTGCAAAAGAGTGATCGGTTACCTGCTCAGCGGTAAGAGTGTCCAACTCCTCAGTGTAGTGCCTGTACATGATCTTTGGATCGCTCCTCATCTCGGAGACATTGTCCCAAAGGTATGCCCAAGTGGGCTCCCGATCAAGGTTGTTCCGGTGATGAGGCCATGGCCTCTCGTTGAGTATCCTGGGCCGCCCAACTGATAGGCGGTCCCATCTCCATACGGAAAGTAGGAGCAAGCATCTACCAATACCGCCGCTCCCAATCCTGCGACAAGCTTCGTCCAACTGCGTACATAAGACATTTGGTTAGTACTTTGTCTAGCACACTACTATAGAAGAATAGTACATACAACAAATCATCACCTGCCGGTAGAGGTAGGCAAGTGCCGCTGTTCCCCAACTCCACCGGTGCTCCAACACCGTAAGCGCCTTGAGCCAACACCAATGGGCCAGCTTCCCACCACTGGCAGGAAAGAGAGTCCTCGAAATCATGTACCACAAGTACACGCGGGTGTACGTCCTGATAGTGTCCCTGTTGGCCCCTTCCGGGCATTGTCCAAAGTTAAGCCTAATCCAAGCGAAAGGTGCGCCAGCGGGAGCTCTCTCCTTTGGATCTTCCGGCGGCGGAGGAGCCATGCCAATAAGGTTCTCCATCTGCTGGCGCCACCCATCAGAAGCCGTATTCATACACAGTGGGTCGCCCTGAATAGGAAGTCCAAGTATCATGAAACATCCTGAAGAGTAGGGGTCTTCTCGCCGGCCCTCAAGTGGAAGGTGTGCGTCTCCGGCCTCCACCGGTCGACAAGGGCGGTGAGTGTCGCGGCGTTCATGTTCGCCCCCCACGGCTTACAAGCGATATGAACGGGAGAAGACCGGTAGGCTGGATGAACTCCGTGTACCTCTCGTCATACGCCATATCCACTGTGCCATGGTAACGAATCTTCAAAGGGTGAAGATCCGTTCTCCTCTCCATCATATGAAAATCCCGGTGATCCCTGTCATACTCTTGATCTAGGAGCCACACCATCCTACATGTTTACACAAATACACCATATTATGAGCCATTCCTAACAAATCTGAACAAATATGAGTTATTCCATCACAAATAATATGAGCAACACATACATGAGAATATATCTAGCTTTTGTATCACATATACATCACACATACATGAGAATTCAAATCGAAATAAGCCATCACACATACCTCACATACATACATCCACTTACATAAGAATATGGATACCTCACATACATATATCCTCATTGAAATTTGATGTCTAGGGTTTCAACAAATCTAGGATTTCAACACATAGATACATGATAATATGGATTTCAACACATACATGAGCACATTGATACAATTTCTAAGATTTTCATATCTAGGGTTCCATGTCTAAATTGAATTAAATCCGAGAAAATCATGGATGAAACGAAGGGGATCGAAGGAGAATACCTTGAGGAAGGGATTGGGAAGAGATTGGCCGGACAGATCTGATGATTTGGTGGTGGATTTGGTGGGGAGAGAGGGGGGAGGAGGAGGAACCGCCGGCTGGGGCGAAACAGAGAGGAGAAAGAGGAGAGCTCGGGCTGGGGCGGGCGCAGGCGCCACACTTAAGTGGATGTGTGGCGCCCTTCCGAGCGGCGCCACAGATTCGCAGTGTGACGCCGCTCCCATCGGCGCCACACATCCTGCCACGTCGGATGGGAGAACAGCTCAGCGTCGAGGCCGCCACGTAGGCTGGGACAGTGGCGCCGCGAACACGGACGCCACACAGTGAGGTGTGGCGCCGGCGTGAGGGGCGCCACACAAAAGGGTTAGATGGGTAAAATAGTTTCGCCAGAGGATCAGTCTGTGCTATAGTTGCAACAAATGGTTATTTCTGTGTAAATCGCCTTATCCTTCAAGGCTTCAATCGTTGTCCGGTGACGTAGCGAACAGGTGATACTTGCTCGGTTTGGGTTGGTTCCTTTGTTGTCCGGATGTTCAATTTGGGCCAGTTTCTGACTGCGTAAGTTAGAGCCCTCCTAAGATCGAATCAAAGCTAGCATCTGCTGAAAAGATGATGAGGTTTTAAAAATTGTTCATACGATTCAAAAAATGTTCGTGGAAATCACAATATAGCGAGGTTTCAAAAATGTTCGCGAGTCTTAAAGTATTTGTACAATTCAAAAAATGTTCGCGTGCCTTCAAAATATTCCTACAAAATTTTAGAGCACCTGTCCTGATCTTAGTGTGCATAGCACGCCTTTTTTTTTGTTGAAACAATCACATAGCACGTTTTTTTACTACATGAAGAGAATCTCTGTGTCTTATGCTATAATTATAAAGAGCTATATACATCCTTAGTCCCACAACTTGTATAAAATGTGCAAATTAGTCCCACTTCTTGTAAAATGGGATATCTTAGTCCTACAACTTGTCTTGCCGTGCAAAACTGGTCCTAGGTGATCCAAAAGCAGACACGTGGGGATGGTTTCTTTGCAGAAATGTCCCTTTTATATTTTATATGCTTGTCTTATCTGCAAATTACCTGTCAGCATGTAGAGATAATAATAAAATTGTAAAATTAAACCAAAAGTCTGAGTCTCGAACAAAAGATTTCGGGGGTGGCAATGCGCGCGAGATTAGGAGACCACTGTGTCCAACAACTGATTGTGATTTATCCTATACTTTCAATTTATTATACACTACCTCCCGACCATGATTTCGTTCCTGCGCAAGTCACCGTTGGTTGCAGTGGTGGTCTTAGTGCAGACCCGATGGTGGTGTTAGTGCACAGTGTGGACTTTGAGGCCACTATTTTCATTCCATTTTGACGCCACCTCCCCTCGTGCAAATGGTGTTCTTCCTACACATTACTTCTTCGTGGGTCCAGCGGTGGCGGCGCGACGCATGAAGGGCGCCACCTCCTTCACATCTATAGTTTATCGGCCCCAGTCGTGCGCCGCCTCCCCGACGCGTTTCTGCGCCAACTCCACGAATCGCCGCTATTCGCACGCCCCCACGCGCTCCTGCGCTTTCTTCTCGTGGTTTTTGGCCTCTTCTCGCGCTTTCTTCCCGCTTCTTTTTGCGTCGACGTCAGGAGCAACTACGGAGGGAAGGCGACGACGCACGAACAAGCACCGGCGTCTTCTCGTCGCGCTCCGCAGGGAGAGGCGGAGCGCGCCGCACGAGCAACGGCGGAGGGGAGGCGATGACGGGGCGGGGCCATTGAACGTTCGCCGGGTGACCAGTAGTCTAGGTTTAGATGATCTAGCTATTTTCATTCAAAATTTTAAAATATAATCGAATTTGAATGAAAACTTTTATTTTCTGCATCTTTATTGATTTGGGCACGACTGGGCAGCGACACGCTCCAAACGTGACACAAAGCAACAAAACGTTGACGAACGGGGGAATGATCCCTCCCTTGGCTATACGTTGTTAGGTAGGATGAGACTTTCCCGGTTTATTTGCCCCTGCTGCGAAATTACCGCGCATGGGGATTCGAACCCGGATGGACTGGCTGCGCACTCGCTTGCCTTGCCACTGAGCTAGAGCTCAGTTCTCGACACAAAGCAACAACGTTTCCAAACGCTTTGTCCGGCGCGATTGGGGGCTCTTTTGGGGGACGCGACTACAGATGCTCTCATTTTGATGCATCAAATTAAGTATCAAATTCTATATAAATGTATCTATGTTGGAATGAAAAATAATTTCTAAACGTGAACACACAATCATGAGTTGGTGACCATTTTTTGTTTGTGACCCGACGCAAATAGAAACACGCCATCACTTTTAGCGTCTATTTTACATCGAACCGTGGAGATGCCCTAACCGATCCGAACTAACCTAGTACTAACACGGACTTGTGGAAGCAGGCGGGGGACGCGACCTGTGGAAGAAGCAAGTGTATTACCTCCATAATATATAAGTATACTAACGGGACACTTCACAGCATATGGATTTGTGCACCGCGGTGGTTAGCGTATGTTTTTAGATGCGAAGATTCCCGTTTCGAATCACCACTAGTGCGCATAATTAAATTCCTTCTCTGATAGATGGGACCCGCATGTAAGGCAGATCTAGGGTCACATCTGCTAGAAAAAAAATATGTAGGATCTTTTCTGCAAAGAACATATCACCACGTGTCAGCTTCTGAGATCAGTTGGATCAGTTTTGCACGACAAGACAAGTTGTAGGACTAAGATATCCCATTTTATAAGAAGTGGGACTAACTTGCACATCTCATGCAAGTTGTGGGACTAGAGATGTATATAGCTCAATTATAAATAAGATCCCCGATAAAACAGAAGGTGATATCCCATTTTACAAGAAGTGGGACTAACTTGCACATCTCATGCAAGTTGTGGGACTAGAGATGTATATAGCTCAATTATAAATAAGATCCCCGATAAAACAGAAGGTTGGGCGCGCCTCGCGGGACATCGCCCGACGCTGACCTATCTTCACCTTGTAGTGGGCACCCTTGTTGACGCCGCCACGATGCAGGAAGACGTTGAGCTGTCATTGGGGAGGTAGATGTAGAAGATCAGCTTTGTTGCTCCGGTTGGCACCCACTATAAGTCTATATAAATTATTATTGAACCCAGTGTAATTTGTAAGATACATTTGACATGCAAAATTTAACGTGTCAGTGGTTGAATGCACTCTCCAGAAGTTTCTTAAATTCTTGCCGACTCATGCAAGATATTTGTTACACTGTATTATTTGGAACCTACCAATATATGTAAAAAATATTAAAATAGAGAGGAACACAAATGCACACACACACACACACACACAAATTACACATATATATACTGTATAATTGACCGAGTTCTCAAAAAATATTTCATGAAGGCATGCTAGCCATTTTATGTTGTATGCATTTAAGGTGTCCAGTATTTTGTTAAAGGGACGTGTCTCACAAATGACAAAAACGAATGCAAATTTTATTGCATAAATGTTTATTAAATTTAGCATAGCTCAGGTATTTGTGAGTGATATACATATATAGTGAAAATACATGATAGCTAATGTGTAGCAATGTTATTATGTGGTTAACAATGCTAACATGTACACGTAATACTACAATATGGTATTTTAAAAATTAAGTATAAATGTTTAGTATAACTATATTTGAGGGCCGGGGGGGTTTGAGGGCCTCTTGCGGCGTCTCATAGCCGAGCTCGACACAGATGTCGCGGTATGGATCGAGCGCCCCCAACGCAGTCTGCTGGGTGTAATTTCCCCAACACACCGTCTGAACGACAATATCTTGAAAGATTGAGTTTGTTTCCCCGGGCGGCAACATCGTGCATTTTGTCTAATGCGCAGGACTATTTAGCCTCTTTTCCTCATAATTGAACTTGAGGTTTCTACTTCCTTATGAATTCCGCAGTGAAGATGTGGTTTTTTTGGAATGAGACTCACGATTGCTTCTTCTGAACTTATCAAGCGGCTGCAGGAAACTACTTCTACTGCCATTGGAGCCATATACTTCCCTGATCCTAAAGGTCCTTGCTAGTAGTAGCTTTAGCATTCAGATCATTGGCCTCTCTAGTCCACGTCCTTTTAACCCTTTTAACCTCCGATTTGGTTATTCAGAGGGTGACAATTGGGAAGAGGGACTGCTTCAGATCAACCAACCATTTGAGTTATCAGTTCTGAGTGGATCAATTATGATTGAAGACGAACTATATTGTCTTGGTATTGATGGAAGCGTTGGGCATTTTTTGCAGAGAACAGTGGCAGATAATTCCATCCAATCAAGAGTTAGCGTTTGATGTCTCCAACGCATATCTTTATGAGGCAAACAACTCTCTGGCTTGCATCCTACTTGGGAGGTCCAAGGATGTATCACTTGTTCTTGATTTAGAATTGGGGATGTGGTACAGAATGCCAACCCTCGAAGGCCTTTATGTCGTTACTGGAACCCTACAGTCCTTTTCGGTGCAGGGAGAACCTAGCGATACGATAAAGTTTGCTTTCTTTAGAGGACAACCAGATGTGAGGAGTTCAAGTACAGCAAAACTTGGAAGCTTTGTAATGATTGTTGATGAGGCTGACGAATCTTGTTGGAGAAACGACCAAAGTTTGCTGCTGCAATTACAATATGCGAACAACAACCTTTGGAAGGCGGGGTCATATGATGCCTTGGCGGAATCAATATGGGTAAAACTGAGTGAGGTTCTTGTCATGGCGGTTGCTTGATGGGTAAGCATTGAAGTCCACTTAGAGTAACAATGTTGTTTAACTTTTTGTGACAAGCACTTGGGTGCTAGTTTCGGAAAACGGGAGAAACATCTGGTTACTGACTATGGGTTCTTGGACAATCTGGAAGTTACAAAATAATGCTTGTGTTGAAAGAAACAAAGAGGATAACTGACCCTCTTGTTCCTATTAACATGGTGGGATTTTGGCTGAAATCTTGTGCTATTTTGCAGACAAAAAAGGATTGAAGTCCATTTAGTGTAACAATGCTGTTTAACTTTCTTTGACAAGCACTTGGTTGCCTAGTTTCAGAAAACAGGAGAAACACCTGATTACTGTGAGTTTTTGGACAATCTGGAAATTACAAAATAATGCTTGTGTTGAAAGGAAGAAAGAGGATCACTGACCCTCTTGTTCCTATTAACGTGGGATTTTGGCTGAAATCTTGCGCGATTTTGCAGACAAAACAGGATTGAAGCCCACTTAGAGTAACAATGTTGTTTAACTTTTTGTGACAAGCACTTGGTTGCCTAGTTTTAGAAAACAGGAGAAACACCTCTTGTTCCTAGTTTTTGGACAACCTGGAAGTTACAAAATAATGCTGTTGAAAGAAAGAAAGAGGATCACTAACCCTCTTGTTCCTATTAACATGGTGGGATTTTGGCTGAAATCATGTGCTATTTTACAGACAAAACAGGAAAAGTAAATGATCCGGTAAAGGATGAAGGCTAGATGCAAGAAGATTGGTCACAAGTTGCTGATGTAATAATGTGAGGCTCGTAAAAAGGAAGAAGCCACCAGATAGACAAGTGAAAATTTTAAAGATTAATAGAACCTGTAACAAGGTCGCACATGAATTATGTCAATTTAGTCGTAGAGAGTTGAGTAGTGGTGTTATGCTAAGTGCGGTCCCGACCTGCGTGTCGAGAGCGGCTTGCAATGATTGTAATCCAGATATTATGTTTTAATTAATATACAACCACTTTCAAAAAAAAAGTGAGGCTCGTAAAAAGGACCTGGGAGTTCTGATTCTATTATGTAGCATGGAAACTGTGTGCCTGATGCTTTTTTCTTTCTTCATTTTCTTTACATTTTGCTAGATGCCGTAGTTTGTATGTAACTAGTAAGCTTGCACGTGCACGCACGTATCAACTAATATGTATTTAGCCAACCATTTTACAACACTCAAATAGCTCGTGTGTCCAATAGAAATGGAAACATGACAGGTTTCCTACATTGAGTGGCGTACATTTCGGTCTAACTGCAGAGTCTCTGTCGTGACATAATTTCCCGCGAGTTCTTGAAACCATGACCTTTAATTGAGTTGTCGAGGCAGATCTTCAAACTATGACCGTTCATCGAGTTGTCAAGGCCGTATGTACACGATGTTTGGTCAGTAAAACTGAATGCATCTGGGAGTAGCAGAGTTGTACCTAAATGCATCTGATGGGTCTCAACAAAACTGAATGACCTCTTGGATCATTCCTTAATCCTTATACTATGTTTTGAATGAACTATTAAGACATAAATTGATGCTAGTAATTTCTCATGTATCAAGTTTTGAAATGACCAATATTATTAACATATGACACCTCTTTACTTTTGCTAAAAAAATCATCTAAACGCACAAGTTGTCGATACATCATCGAGAACCATTTGAACCCGCTTGACAACAAATATGTTGCCTCACGATAGTAACAAACCCCTCGAGATTCACATATACCAGCCGTAGGTACACTGCAAATGTAGCCCAAAAGATAAAATGGAGATAGTATGCAGGCAACAACAAATGCCCTTCTTCGCCTTCCTGACACCGAGAAGCTAGAAGTGTATCTGTTCATGCCTTCACTCAGTCACATGTCTGCAACCCCCAGCATGGACGTTGGAACGCTAATGTGTCGACGAACAGACCTGGCTGCTCATGTCCGTAATCGCGAATTTGACCTGCCTCTCCGTGATGTAGCTGGGCTTACTGACCTCCCTCAATTGCCTCTCCGTGATGTAGTTGGGCTTGATGACCTCATTATTTTAGTGTACCCCATGACGCACTGACACCATAATTTGTAAAAATACTATCATTGTAAATATTTGGTTGTTTGGCTTCAGTAAAAGCTGCAATATTGTATACCATGGTATTTGGAAAAACTAAAGTACTTTTTGCACTATTAGAAAAAGTGGTCCAAACCTCGACGTGTCATTTTAGTGAAATCTAAATATAAGAAAGGAAAAGTGGTCTTGCCAAGACAATCATTTCTTGGTTTCATCTTGCATACTTGGTGACAACTCGAAAACAATTGCGAGACAATCTTAAAATGCTCTGTTTCCGGTAACAATATGAGAAAAAGTTCTAGTCCAACATCCTCATGCATAAAACATTCCTTATATTTTGTTTCTAGCACTACTGAAGATTAGGCAAGTGATTGTCAGTTTTTATCAGTATAGGGTTCATGGGTGGTGCTGCAAAAACCTATGCTACTGCTTGTACCGATTTGGTTGCAAGGAAGCACCAATCCTTCTTTTCATGAGTTCGGTTCAGTGTATGCTACAATGCATTAACTTGTTAACATGAAGCCAACCAAAAATAGTACCTCGTAGCTAATGCCCAAAGAGGATAAATTTGGGCGGCTCCTAATTCAGTGTATAGGCTCCAAAACAGACCTCACGCATCTAAGAATGGATACAACTGAATTCTCACCAGCATTTTCAAGAATTCAAAGATAAAATAAAGGGAAAAGGTACATCAATAAATACCTAAGATTTATAAGCTGAAGTATTTGCAGAAAACAAGATAAGCCAAGAAAAAAACAAAGAAAATATGGCCATGTTTAAACTTTAAACATATGAGTGTCCATAGATAAAAAGACCAATTGATGCTATTAGATAAACATGGGTACTCAATAAGTAAGGAGACGATACAAATGTTCCTGAACTTCACTTGAAAAAATAGATTCTGAAATTAAGTTTAGAATTATCAGATCAGGAAGTAGTCAGAGCGACTTTGAACATTTTTTCAGGCAATTATCCCATGAATTGGTTTAGGAGTCATACGTAAAAAATAAATAAATACCGTGAAGTGGCCAGACTGCAAATTATTCTATATATGGATATCTGAATATAGTGACACAGGCCGGTGAATTTGCATCTTAAAGAACCAAAAAAATTATTTGCTGGCCACGGCTCTGGCCACAGTAAGCCACCAGTTGCCCAGCCGGCCCCGCTGCTCAATGCCACCTTGCCTATTGTAGAGGCCTGCCTGCTCTGCTGCAGCCATACATTAAAACAACGCAAAATCTAATTATTGCCTGGCACTGTCTCGTCTTACGCGGTGCTCACCTTTCACGTCCGTCCGATCAACGATCACACGGCTCACTCGCTGCGGGGCAGGTAGGACCACGTGACACGCACGCACGCACAATCCCCAATCCTCTTCATCTCTGACGGGCACACACACAGGAGACGGGAGGGATGGCTGCCGACGGCCCCCACGCGATCCGCCGTGCCCTGGAGAAGGCATGCGCCAGCCCCGGCCGCCGCGCCCTGCCCTCCGCCTTCTTCCCGGCCTCCGTCGCCGAGCCCGCCGCCTTGATCAGTGGGTGGTCCTCGCCTCCCTCTGCCTCCATGCCCACCCTTGAAGACATCGACGTCGTCGCCGGTCGCCGCCGCCGAAGACCTCCTTCCGCGTTCGGGTCGACCTCGGGCCCTGGCCCGCCCTCGTATGGTGTTGTGCTGGTGTCTAACCTCCGGCGCGGTATGGTTCGTGCTCCAGAAAGTCGTCGTGGGCGCCATCTTCGCCCTTCCGT
This sequence comes from Lolium rigidum, assembly GCF_022539505.1. NCBI lineage: Eukaryota > Viridiplantae > Streptophyta > Magnoliopsida > Poales > Poaceae > Lolium > Lolium rigidum. The sequence goes on from NC_061508.1 coordinate 120,797,942, forward strand.
CGCGGGCGCAGCCGCAGATTAGACAGTAAGCATTTTTTTTTTTTTTGCTTCAACAGGATGCATTTTCACGATTAAAATGTGCAAGGGATTGCTCATACGGATGTAGTATTGTACTCATAGGATGTATTTTTGTGCTCTGAAGTTATGGTTAGATTAGACACTAGGGATTTCTGATATTTTTTCGCATCAGCAAGATGGAGTTTAAAGATTAAAATTTGCGAAATGGATGTAGTCGTTTCTACCAGGATGTAGTTATTGCCCAAATTTTACACCCTGATTATGCTCGCATGAATATAACTTCAAGAATTTTGTACTTCCACATGCACTCATGCGTCTCACGACTCAGTTTTTTGCCCTACCAGTACCAGACTGTGAGCCCGTCAAAAAAAAAAAAGTACCAGACTGTGAGCTCTAAGCCTCTAATACATGATGCAGAATCCATGGTTGCTTCACACGTCTGTGGGGCAACGGTACCGGCGGGTGTGGGAGCCTGGGAAGCGGAGCTGGTTATCGGCTGCAAGGCTTCACAAGGGTTCTGCTAGGTGGATCTCCGTCTGCTGTCCTTATTTTCGTTCAGGTAGGGTTCCCGATTGATTTTCGCAGTTCGGTTTGCTTCGATGCTAGTGAGTCCCCTACGGCCTCCTATGTGTGTTTTTCGCTGGGAGATTTTGCATCTATAGAACACTAAAATCTCGATGTAATCGGATGTTTCTGTCATTTGATCTAGGTTGATTTTGGAAGGGAATCTGAAATTGTAGCTTGAGCGATTCGTTAGTACAACTACAGAGGGACAAGTTCGTCCACAGATCAAGGTGAGAGGATTTCTATTTGGGCCATATTAATATCTGTCTGTGTTTAGGTTACGTTTTGGTCAGTTCAGCGTGTTTGTGTTCATGAGTACAACTATTGAGGGACAGGGATGTAACTAGACTTGTGTGTGTTCTTAAGCATGTATCATGGTATTAATCATCGTGGCTAACTGGCTATGCTTTTATGTACATTTTTTTTGGCACACAAGATGTAGCTTTTTTAAAAAAATTTGGAAACTGCAATTTTAAGGATGTAGCTTCTGTAGGATGAAACTTTAATATTCAGGGGTGACTTTGGGATGCACAAAAAATGTTCTATATGAAATTCATTAGGTTATGATGTAACTTATTCTGGAAACTGCAATTTCATAGATGAAACTTTAATATTCAGGGTGTAGTTTACAGCGTTCGGGATCCAAAATAATTTAGTTCATGAAATTCACTAGTTTACGGTGTAACCAACTAACCATTATTAAGTCTTTCCCTCTTATGATGTACTTTTTAATATTCAAGATGTAATAATTTTTATGCAAACTGTATCTTTCATTGCATAATTTATGATGTAATTCACAACATTGTTTATTGGCATTTTGGATTAAAAATACGATGTAAATAGTATGAAAAATTCTAGTTATTAGGATGTAGTTTTAATATACATACAAACTAATGTGCAAAATTCTACTTTCTAGGATGTAAATAGTTTGCAAAATTCTAATTATTAGGATGCAATTATACATGCAAACTGTTTCTACCAGTATGTAGTTATCTAAACATTATGTAGTTTTTGACTTCTCATTCATGATGTAGTTCATTTTTCAGTTTTAAAAGGATGTAGTTTCATTTTCTTATTTATTTTCATGCGAGAATATGTCATCATGTAGTTCTGATGGATGTAATATCTTAGTTCTGATAGATGTTCTTATAGTTCACCATGGATAAACATGTTCATGGTTTCTTCATAGTCTATTTTGGTACTTCTATTTTTGCACTGGAGTAAGTTCTTAATGTTACATATACTGGAGGCAATTCTTTTTCTTTCTACTTCAAAAGTTAATAAGATCTAGCCACTGGGGCACAAATCGTAAGAACTTACTTTTATAGGATGTACTTTGTGCAAAAACTTGATAAAATCATTTTTGTCTATGGGGATACCTCTGTGTGACCTGAGTATCTCTCGAACGATATTATTTTAATCGTTTCGTGTGTATGCTCCTCTACGAACATAGTTACATGCCATTTAACCGCTTTCCTCTCAACCCTGAGATGGCCCTGGAGTCCGTCTTCTTAGTTATGATGCGGCTCCTTTGCCTTACAGCTGGCGCTTCCTGCTTATTTATATCCTCATTCTTGCCACTCTTGTTTCAAACAAAGATGTATTTCTCCTTTTGCTTGTCCAAGGTATAATTCCAGGAGGTGCTGGTCTTAATGGAAAACCCATATGTTTTGCATATTTGTTGTAGTGTAATTTTGCTGCTTCCCAGAAATCAAAAATCATGCCAGGGTAGTGGGTCTTGGGTGGATTCTGATTGCTTTGTGTAGACTGAACCTCGTCATCGCTAGCAGATTCTTCACTAGAAAGTCTTTGGCTTGTCCCATCCCCTGTGTCAGCAGATGGAAGGGTGCTGCTGTTTGGATGACTAGTAGTGGGCTTATTTTCACTGTCAACATCACCAGGCTCGTTGTGGTTCATCCAATGGCACTTCATCTTATTGTATCTGGCCTGTAACTGCTGCTCCAAGTTCTTGCTTTTCCACATCTGGTTCTCCTTGTTGATTTGGCATTTCCATATCTGGTTCTCCTTGTTCATTTCGCATTTCCACATCTGTTTCTGCGGGTTGATTCAGGTTTAAAACTACAACTCTAACAAGACCATACATATCTGCAATAAAAGAAGTTCTTTATGTCCGTACACATTCTTTTTTTTTTGCTACATTCACAATGCGTACATGTTTGTTATACAACATCACATCTAACTGAATTATTTCTCTCTTTATGTAGTTTTACATAAAGACACACAGCACAAGGTATAAAGGGAACACATCAATTCTGCTCAAGACTTGTACTTTGTCACCTACAAAACATCTGCATAATATCGTTGTGGTAGCTGTGACAATGTTTCCGCTTAAGAAAACCGAAACAATGTTTGTATTTAGACTTCCAATTTTGCCACTGGAGCAAGATAATGAACAAGTTTCTTACATTCCTTGTCTCTGCTGTACTTTTCAAGTTGAATTTTTTTCTTCGTGCCCCTAAATTACATCCCAGATAATATGCATATTACCAATGCTGTGTTGGTACTAGGATGTACATCATCTTTATGGACCTGTTTCGCAGGAAAAATGTATCATCAACTAACCTGTATCAGTTCATTACCCAGCTACCTGTAGTTGTTCAATTCAGGGTGAAAACTACATTTTCTTTCAAGAATACCTGGAGTTTCTGCTTCAGGCTTAGTTGTAGGGACGGGGGATGTAGACTGTAAGCTATTTCTGACGGTTCAAACTTCAAACTAAGCTGATCTCTGGAGGGAGAATGTAATTTGCATGCTAGTAGTACTATTTTAGATCTAGGAATCACATGGATGCATAAGAAGTTACAGGGAGGAGTGGGAGATTATTCAGTACCTGCTGGGGAGAGGAGGAGAAGGAGCAGCTCCTAATCGATCTTCCTTTATGAGCAGTTATTTTCTACTATGTTAATCTGGTGTTTTTTATGTAAGAAACTGCAGCCACCAGGTGTAGGCAATGGAGTTCTTCATGTGCGGCCTCTGCAAAGGCAGCGGGGTGGAGACAGGGGCTAGAGACGTACAGTAGCGGTTTTGGAGGACCTGGGTGCGCGGGTGTCTTTTTTTCTTCAAGCCAATTTAGACTCACGTGCTATGCGACCAGCGTGCCAAAATCCAGAAAGGGAAAGGTCCAGGGCACCTTTTCCGTTTCAGGTGCTTGTCTGATTCCGACAGGGGGAGCACTGCGGAGCGCAAAACAGTGCCCGCGCACTCCCTAGCCACGTCCTTAAAACAAATGGGAACAGATCGAAACAAAAACATGGAAGAATTGGTAGTGTGAGAATTACTCAGTGCATTCATTGTACTGTTATAATGCATATGCTGAGATTACATGGGACAGAACTATTAGATCTGTTACTACTAGCGGTAAAGGGGGTCATCTTGTATGATTAAAAGCCCTCACCCATAGCTCACTTGTTAATTTCTGAGTCGGCTAATATTGGTAACAAGTTAAGAACCTAACATTACATCAATGGCAGAATAAGAAAACTGTACAACAAAGCTGCATCAATGAGTACCTTGCTGCCTGAATCACTTGTTTTTAGGGATATTACCCCATAACTTCATGTGTCCACGGCGTCCGTGGTGGAGAGCAGACCCTGAGAAGGGCGACACAAAACTTGAAGCGTCAAGCTAATCAGTAAGCACTTGCAACAAATTTCTTCGACATCTGAGTCAGAATCCTCTACATTGCTTCTCCACAGTCTGCAAGAATCTTCACCAATGGGACAACAATAACATAAATTTATAGGATAGTGGTCGTACTATCACGGGGTTCTCGAGTGAGTAACTCGATCGTATCGTTCGGAGTGTGGTCAAACCTTTGCATCCTTGCATCATATTTCTTGGTTGTTATTTGGATTTTATCCATGTGATGTTTTAGAGTTTGTGGTTATTTTCATGACAAGCTCTAGTTCATCGAAAAAGGATTTCGCGCATATCACTTGTTGCGTTCCGAGTTGGGTGATTTTCTCGGTTTCTTGTATAGAGGGGTTGTCCCTCTAAAATTCATAGAAAAACATCCCCCACTAGTTTCCATATTTTCCCTCTTTGTTGGGGTAGATCTTATTGTCCTCTTTCCAACAAAATTAATTTCATCTCGTTTGGACTTTCCAAACTCTAGTTATTGCTTTTCTAAGTTTGCCCATATTTGGTTTAAATAGAAAAATAGAGGAGTTTTGGGCTGGCCGGTAGTACTGCCCTAGCTAGGCCGGTACCACCGCCGAGCCCAGCCCGGCACCACCGCCCGCGCTGCCGCCCGCACCGCCGCTCTTGGTGCTCTGCTTCCAGTAGCCGCCGCAGCATTGCCGGTACCAAGGGTGGTACCTGATACGTCCAATTTGCATCACTATTTTATATCATAATTTGCTGTTATTCATGGATATATTTCATATTGGGACACAATACTTATGTTATTTCATCTATTTTGCATGTTTCATGATTATTTGGAGATTGAGCACCGGAGCCGGGATTCTGCTGGAAAAAGCACCGTCGGGATGCGATATTTCGGAAGATCAACCGTGGAAGGAAGTTTTACGTAAAATCCTATTTTTCCAGATGACGGAGGAAGCCAGAAGGGGGAGCCAGCTGGACCCAGGGTGGGCCCACACCATAGGGTGGCGCGGCCCATGGCCTGGCCGCGCCACCATGTGGTGGGGGGCCCCCTCGGCCTCTTTCGCCTCCTTTTCTTCGCGAAACCCTTCGTCCCGAAGACCGAAGCCACAGAGGAATCCTCACGAAGAGTTACAGCCCGCCTCGCGGGGCGGAGAACACCGGAGAGAAAGAGCTCTCCGGCGGCGGTGAATCCGCCGGGAAATTCCTCCCGGAGGGGGAAATCGACGCCATCGTCACCGCCATCGAGCTGGACATCATCTCCATCACCATCATCACCATCTCCACCATCATCACCGCCATCTCCACCGCTGGACATCGTCACCGCTGTAGCAATTTGGGTTTGATCTTGATTGTTTGATAGGGGAAACTCTCCCGATACTGATTTCTACTTGTTGTTTATGCTATTGAGTGAAACCATTGAACCAAGGTCTATGTTCAGATTGTTATTCATCATCATATCACCTCTGATCATGTTCCATATGATGTCTCGTGAGTAGTTCGTTTAGTTCTTGAGGACATGGGTGAAGTCTAATTGTTAGTAGTGAACTATGGTTGAGTAATATTCAATGTTATGATATTTAAGTTGTGGTGTTATTCTTCTAGTGGTGTCGTGTGAACGTCGACTACACGACACTTCACCATTTATGGGCCTAGGGGAATGCATCTTGTACTCGTTTTCCAATTGCGGGGTTGCCGGAGTGACGAAACCCGAGCCCCCGTTGGTATATCGATGCAGGAGGGATCGCAGGATCTCGTAGTTTAAGGCCGTGGTTAGATTTATCTTAATTACTTTCTTGTAGTTGCGGATGCTTGCAAGGGGTATAATCACAAGTATGTATTAGTCCTAGGAAGGGCGGTACATTAGCACAGAGTTCACCCACACAACACTTATCAAAACAATGAAGATTAATCAGTTGTATGTAGCGAAAGCACTAGACTAAAATCCCGTGTGTCCTCGAGAACGTTTGGTCATTATAAGTAAACAAACCGGCTTGTCCTTTGTGCTAAAAAGGATTGGGCTACTCGTTGCAATTATTTCTCTCGCATTTTACTTACTCGTACTTTATTTATCTGTTACATCAAATTCCCCCGAATATTTGTCTGTGAGCATTTACAGTGAAACCTTCATCGAAACTGCTTGTCAACACCTTCTGCTCCTCGTTGGGATCGACATTCTTACTTATCGAAGATACTACGATACACCCCCTATACTTGTGGGTCATCAAGACTATTTTCTGGCGCCGTTGCCGGGGAGTGAAGCGCTATTGGTAAGTGAAATTGGTAAGGAAAACCTTTACTGTTTGTGCTGATTTTATTTCTGCCTGCTGCTATAAGTCATTATGGAGAGATCTTCTCTTCAATTTCTATTTGGGAAATCTACTACTACCGCAACGGTAGTGGATGAGGCGCCAGTGAGGAAGTAATACCATATAAAATACCTACGAAAATTATTGAACATGTTATGGATAACCGCTATGAAGGGGATGGAACTGTCCATCCCGGTGATCATTTATTGTTTTTGCATGAATTATGCGGGTTATTCAAATGTGCAGGTATTGCTATGAATGAAGTTAGGAAGAAGCTATTCTCTATATCGCTGTCCGGTAAAGCGGCGCATTGGTATAAATTGTCGAAGAATGGTGATTCTCTTGATTGGGAGGACATTGTGCCTTTATTTTATTCCAAATTTTATCCTCCAAGTGAAATTCACAAAGATCGGAACCGCATATATAATTTCTGGCCTCATGATGGAGAGAGTATTGCCCAAGCTTGGGGGAGATTGAAGTCTTTAATGCTCAAATGCCCCATTCATGAGTTTCCTGGTAATATTATTATTGATAATTTCTATGCAAGACTTTCTTTTCAAGACAAGACCTTGCTGGATACTTCTTGTTCTGGATCCTTTACGCGCAATAAAGAAGAGTTTAAAAGGGACCTTCTTGATCGGATCCAAGAAAATACTGAAGGTTGGGAGAACGACAAAGATAGAGAATCAGGTATAATTTATGATTATAAATGCATTGAAGCTTTTATGGATACCGATACATTTCGTAATATTAGTGCTACATATGGTCTTGATTCTCAAGTTGCTGCAAACCTTTATAAAGCTTTTGCCTCTCATTATGAATTGCCTAAGAAGAATTTTGATAAGTATCATGAACCATATAAAGATAAAATTGATTCATCTATTAATAAGTGTGTTGTAGTGGAAACTGCTGATCGTGTTATTCCTGAAGCTTATATTGAAAAAACTCCTTTTCCTGCTAAAATGAGGGAGTACTCTGTTATAAATAGTGCGGTTCATAAAAGTGAAAAGAAACCTAGAGAACCCGAAGAACAAATAAAAGTTGAACCTCGCTGTTGCCATAGTTAAAGATCTTGTGACTCGAAAATGTAGAGGATGGTCATATTATTTTCCGTGAAGATGCTTCTAATATTGTTTCACATCCTAATAAACCCAAACAAGCTAGTGTTCCTATGCTATCTCGTTAAAATTGGTGATCATTGCTATTATGGTTTATGTGATATTGGTGCAAGTGTTAGTGCTATACCTTATGAGCTTTACACGGAGATTATGCACGAAATTGATTCTTGTGAACTTGAAGATATTGATGTGCTATTGGCTATACTCTTGATGACTTGAAGGGGATTTCTCCCTCTATTTGCCAACACGCCATTAATATGGAAGATGATGCAAAGCCTGTTGTTGAACCTCAGCGTCGTCTAATCCCCAAGATGAAGGATGTGGTAAGAAATGAGGTATTACGACTTCTTGAAGCTGGTATTATATATCCTATTGCTGATAGTAGATGGGTTAGTCCTGTGCATTGCGTTCCTAAGAAAGGAGGAATGACTGTTGCGCCTAATGATAATGATGAGCTCATACCTCAAAGAGTAGTTGTAGGGTATAGAATGTGCATTGATTATCGAAAAGTTAATAAAGTTACTAAGAAAGATCATTACCCTTTACCATTTATTGATCAAATGCTAGAAAGGTTATCTAAAAATACTCATTTTTGCTTTCTTGATGGTTATTCGGGTTTTCACAAATTGTCGTTAAAGCTAAAGATCAAGAGAAAACCACTTTTACTTGTCCCTATGGAACTTATGCTTATAGGCGTATGCCTTTTGGTTTATGTAATGCTCCCGCTACTTTTCAAAGATGCATGTCTGCTATTTTTCATGGCTTTTGTGAGAGTATTGTGGAAGTATTAATGGATGATTTTTCTCGTCTACGGGAATTCTTTTGATAGTTGCTTGCGAAACCTTGATAAAGTTTTGCATAGATGTGAAGAAACTAACCTTGTTCTTAATTGGGAGAAATGCCACTTTATGGTTAATGAAGGAATTGTATTGGGACATAAAATTTCTGAGAGAGGTATTGAAGTTGATAGAGCTAAAGTTGAAGCTATTGAGAAGATGCCCTATCCAAGGGATGTTAAAGGTATTCGTAGTGTTCTTGGACATGCTTGGGTTTTATAGGAGATTTATTAAAGATTTCTCCAAGATTTCAAAACCTCTTACTAATCTTCTTCAAAAAGATGTACCTTTTGTTTTTGATGATGATTGTAAGGAAGCTTTTGAAACTCTAAAGAAAGCCTTAACAACTCGCTCCTATAGTTGAACCTCCCGATTGGAATTTACCTTTTGAAATTATGTGTGATGCTAGTGATTTTGCTCGTAGGCGCTGTTCTTGGACAGCGAGTAGATAAAAAATTAAATGTTATTCATTATGCTAGCAAAACTCTTGATGCTGCTCAAAGAAATTATGCTACTACTGAAAAAGAATTGTTGGTTGTAGTCTTTGCTTGTGATAAATTTAGATCTTATATTGTTGATTCAAAAGTTACAATTCATACCGATCATGCTGCAATTAGATACCTTATGACAAAGAAAGATGCTAAGCCAAGGCTTATTAGATGGGTACTTCTTTTGCAAGAATTTGATTTACATATTGTAGATAGGAAAGGTGCTGATAATCCCGTTGCCGATAATTTGTCTAGATTGGAAAATATTGCTTATGATCCTCGTTCCCGTTAATGATAGTTTTCCAAATGAACAATTGGCTGTAATAAAGGTGAGCTCGCGAGACAGTCCTTGGTATGCTGATTATGCTAACTTTATTGTTTCCAAGTACTTGCCTCCAACCTTTTCAGCTCGACAGAGGAGGAAATTCTTTTATGACTTGAGGCATTATTTCTGGGATGACCCACACTTATATAAAGAAGGAGTGGATGGTATTATGCGAAGGTGTGTTCCCGAATATGAACAACAAGAGATATTGAGTAAATGTCATGGCAGTGCTTATGGAGGACATCACGCCGGAGATAGAACCGTGCAAAAGGTTCTACAATCAGGTTTTTATTGGCCAACTCTCTTCAAAGATGCAAGGAAGTTTATTTTATCTTGTGATGAATGTCAAAGGGTTGGTAATATCTCCAGACGCAATGAAATGCCTATGAATTATACTCTTGTTATTGAACCGTTTGATTGTTGGGGATTTGACTTCATGGGACCTTTTCCCTCTTCAAAAGGTAACACTCATATACTTGTTGCTGTTGATTATGTTACTAAATGGGTGGAAGCCATACCTACAAAAAGTGCTGATGGTGAGACCTCTTTAAAAATGCTCTTAGATGTTATTTTTCCTAGATTTGGAGTACCCAGATATATTATGACTGATGGAGGTTCTCATTTTATTCATGGAGGTTTTAGAAAAACTCTTGCTAAGTATGGTATTAATCATAGAATTGCTTCTGCTTATCACCCTCAAAGTAGTGGTCAAGTAGAACTATCAAATAGAGAAATTAAATCTATCTTGCAGAAAACCGTTAATAAATCTAGAAAGAATTGGGCTAGTAAATTGAAAGACGCACTATGGGCTTATAGAACTGCTTATAAAAACCCCATGGGAATGTCACCTTATAAAATGGTCTACGGAAAAGCTTGTCATTTACCTTTAGAACTAGAACACAAAGCTTATCGGGCTGTTAGAGAATTAAATAAAGATCCTAAACTTGCCGGTGATAAGAGGTTGCTACAATTAAGTTCTCTAGATGAATGGAGAAGTGAAGCTTATGAAAATGCTAAACTCTTTAAAGAAAAAGTTAAAAAATGGCATGATAGAAGGATCATCAAAAGAGAGTTTAATATTGGGGATAAAGTCCTATTGTATCGGTCTCGTCTCGCATTCTTTGCAGGGAAATTACTCTCGAAATGGGAAGGACCATATGTTGTTGAGGAGGTGTATCGTTCAGGAGCAATTAAAATTAGCTCTCTCCAAGGCAATGCTACGCAAGTGGTGAATGGAAAAAGACTCAAGCATTATATCTCAGGTGATTCTTACAATGTTGATGTTGATATTATTCGAGTGGAAACACCGGAGACTTTCATCAAAGGACAAATTGACAGTCCGCCAGAACTCGACTTTGAATAGGTAACAAGATCGGTAATGAAAAGTTCGCGATTTACTTTCCGAACATTATTTTTGTTGTTTTTGGAAAATATGAAAAATTACGAGTTCGAAACGGAGTGGAAAGGACGCACGAGGGCGTGCCACCATAGGCCGGCGCGGCCCGACTCGGGCCCCCGCCGACCTATGGTCCGGCCGCCTCGTCGCCCCTTTCCGGCTCCGGTTCGATCTGGTACTTTCCGTTTGTTCTGAAAACTTTTATTATAAAATCCCCCGGACCCCTGGAGGTCCGTATATCGTTCTCTCGACGTGTTTTGTTTCGAGCTGTTTCTGCCAGGATCTGTTTTCAGTTTAGAAGCACCATGGTCTCCAAGAACAAGGGCAAGGAGCTTCCGGATGAAGATAATCAGGATCGTGAGTGGAAAGAAGAGGACAAGAGCGTCAAGGAAGAAGCAAAGGAGGATGAAGAGGAAGTCTAAGAAGTTCCGCAAGAGCACTCACGCACCACCATTGCAAGCATCGAAGTGGTGACAAACTCGCTCAACGCCAAGAAGAGCGCACGGATTAGGACCGGAGGAGGACTTCCCGCCATTACCTAGCTCCAAGGACATCTTCTTCAGGCATTCACCATCCTTTCCACAATCTAATCTACAATAATCAAATTGAAAGGACTCCCAGGGCAGCACTGCCTAGCAATTGGGATATAGATCGTTCTAACAATGCAGGAAAGACGGAGCCCGAAGCTGAAGGTTGGGGAAATAACTCCAAGAGTTGGGACTCGTCGTCGGACAGACTTCTTAACCGCGTCGAGCACAATTCGGAGATGATTCGCAACCTCATATACAGGATTGATGAGCTTCAGGAGCTTATTGAGAAGCTTGTCGAGAATTCATCACCACCATCACCAAAGGAGTAATCCATCATCGGTATTGGCATCCCCTTGGTTTGTTCCAAGCTTGGGGGAGTGCCGCGGTATCACATCATCATTACCTTTTACTTTTTACTATCAAGTAGTATCATATCATGAGTAGGGAAGTTATCGTATGAGATGGGTTGCAGTGTGGAAGTATCTCTCCTTTAGTTTGTCTATGTATCCCTTGGTGTGAGTTATCGTTATGGAATATTAATGAGAAGTCTTATCATTTACATATTGCACACCTTATTTTAGTTTGCAATTTCTACTATATGATTGATCTTGATTTTAGTATTGGTACCACTTTGGGAGTATTGAGTAAATCTATTTGGTTTTGGCAAACTTAGCAATGGTCAATAGTAACAACACTTTGAGTTTAAGAAGAATAGAGGAAATACATGTAGAAGATGTTATTATATTTCTTATCGTTCTTAGCTTAGTATTCTAAAGTTAAAACTGTTTGTGCTTACAAGTAAGATGCATGATTGTTTCTATCACATGTATATTTGTTTGTTTCCCTCAACTCTTATGCTTGCTAATTAACCTTGCTAGCCAAAGACCTGTACCGAGAGGGAATACTTCTCGTGCATCCAAACCTGAACCCAAACCTATGCCATTTGTGTCCACCATACCTACCTACTCGCATGGTATTGTTTGCCATTCCAAGTAAATACTTCATGTGCTACCTTTAAACAATTCAAAACTTATTACTTCTTATTTGTGTCAATGTTTTATAGCTCATGAGGAAGTATGTGGTGTTTTATCTTTCAGTCTTGTTAGGTAGCCTCCATTAATGGACTAGTGGCTTCATCCACCTATCCTATAATTTTGCAATAAGAGCTGGCAACGGGGTTCCCAGCCCCAATTAATCAACTTTCATTAATAATTCTCTTCGCATGTTTTGCCCTGATTCATCGTTAAGCAACTTAATTTTGCAATAGACACTCCTCCATGGTATGAGATTGTTGGAAGGCACCCGAGGATTCGGTTAGCCATGGCTTGTGTAAGCAAAGGTTGGGGGGAGTGTCATCCTTAAAATAAACTAAAGTACATGTGTAAACAAAAGAGAAGAGGGATGATCTACCTTGCTGGTAGAGATAACGTCCTTCATGGGAGCCGCTCTTTGGAGGTCTGTTTGGCAAGGGGGTTAGAGTACCCGCTACCAATCGTTGACAACAACAAACACCTCTCAAAACTTTACTTTTGTTCTCTTTATATGATTTCAAAACTGAAAAGCTCTAGCACATGATTTAACCCATGCTTCCTCTCGCGAAGGGCCTGTCTTTTACTTTATGTTGAGTCAGTAAACCTATTTCCCTCCATCTCAAGCAAGCATTTGAGTTGTTGTGATCAAACTATTATATTGTGATTTGCTTCATCATGTCTTTACTCTTTCTTGTTTAGTACAAGTTTTATCTGAATGAATATAGCTTTGAAAGTTATCAATGATTAATACGATTGAGTATGCAAGTTTACCATAAGTTTTAATATGAGAGCGCTGCTCAATAGGTAAGTATAATCTGTTAAATGTTCTCTGACCAAGAGCAAAGTTTGCCATCACCAATTATGATCTCTTATGCACCTTTATTTGTGATTACCTTATACTTGTTTCAAGATTGAGTTATATGAGGAAGTTGTTTACTATAATGTCTTGTGTGAATGAATATGATGCTTCTTGTCCGTATTCTATTTATCGACTCTTCACTCCATAAACATGTGGTCCTGTTTGATCGAGTTCGGTTTCGCTTGGGGACAAGCGAAGTCTAAGCTTGGGGGAGTTGATACGTCCAATTTGCATCACTATTTTATATCATAATTTGCTCGTTATTCATGGATATATTTCATATCGGGACACAATACTTATGTTATTTCATCTATTTTGCATGTTTCATGATTATTTGGAGATTGAGCACCGGAGCCGGGATTCCGCTGGAAAAAGCACCGTCGAGATGCGATATTTCGGAAGATCAACTCGTGGAAGGAAGTTTTACGTAAAATCCTATTTTTCCGGATGACGGAGGAAGCCGGAAGGGGAGCCAGCTGGACCCGTGGTGGGCCCACACCATAGGGTGGCGCGGCCCATGGCTCCGGCCGCGCCACCATGTGGTGGGGGCCCCCTCGGCCTCTTTCGCCTCCTTTTCTTCGCGAAACCCTTCGTCCCGAAGACTGAAGCCACGGAGGAATCCTCACGAAGGGTTACAGCCGCCTCTGCGGGGCGGAGAACACCAGAGAGAAAAGAGCTCTCCGGCGGGCAGGAATCCGCCGGGAAATTCCCTCCCGGAGGGGGAAATCGACGCCATCGTCACCGCCATCGAGCTGGACATCATCTCCATCACCATCATCACCATCTCCACCATCATCACCGCCATCTCCACCGCTGGACATCGTCACCGCTGTAGCAATTTGGGTTTGATCTTGATTGTTTGATAGGGGAAACTCTCCCGATACTCGATTTCTACTTGTTGTTTATGCTATTGAGTGAAACCATTGAACCAAGGTCTATGTTCAGATTGTTATTCATCATCATATCACCTCTGATCATGTTCCATATGATGTCTCGTGAGTAGTTCGTTTAGTTCTTGAGGACATGGGTGAAGTCTAATTGTTAGTAGTGAACTATGGTTGAGTAATATTCAATGTTATGATATTTAAGTTGTGGTGTTATTCTTCTAGTGGTGTCGTGTGAACGTCGACTACACGACACTTCACCATTTATGGGCCTAGGGGAATGCATCTTGTACTCGTTTGCCAATTGTGGGGTTGCCGGAGTGACAGAAACCTGAGCCCCCGTTGGTATATCGATGCAGGAGGGATCGCAGGATCTCGCAGTTTAAGGTCTGTGGTTAGATTTATCTTAATTACTTTCTTGTAGTTGCGGATGCTTGCAAGGGGTATAATCACAAGTATGTATTAGTCCTAGGAAGGGCGGTACATTAGCACAGGTTCACCCACACAACACTTATCAAAACAATGAAGATTAATCAGCCGTATGTAGCGAAAGCACTAGACTAAAATCCCGTGTGTCCTCGAGAACGTTTGGTCATTATAAGTAAACAAACCGGCTTGTCCTTTGTGCTAAAAAGGATTGGGCCACTCGTTGCAATTATTTCTCTCGCATTTTACTTACTCGTACTTTATTTATCTGTTACATCAAAACCCCCCGAATATTTGTCTGTGAGCATTTACAGTGAAACCTTCATCGAAACTGCTTGTCAACACCTTCTGCTCCTCGTTGGGATCGACATTCTTACTTATCGAAGATACTACGATACACCCCCTATACTTGTGGGTCATCAGTACCGGCACCGGTGGCACTGGCCACACTCGGCCGGTAGTACCGGCCACCACCACCGGTGGTACCGGTCTCCCCTCCCCCGCGCAGCCTCGCGTCACTTCTCCTCCCCTGTGCTTCCACGTCGACCATGGGTGGTAGTACCAGCCCAACCTCAGCAGTACTACCAGCCCAAGCTGGCCAGCCCAACGGGAAGATTCTTGCCCCTCTTTTTAAGGCCCCTCTCTCTCTCCTTTGCACTAGTTCTTCTTCCTCTCTCTCAAGCTGTCCTCTCCATTGTAGTTGATTTTTTGTGAGCTTGATCTCTCTCCCCAACCAATGATTCTTGCATCTATTTGAGAGAAAGTTTGAGGAGATAGCTAGATCCACACTTTGACCAAACCAAATCATCTCTTTGTGAGTGAATCTTTGGGATCTAGATCTTAGGCAATTTTGTGTTCTCCTTTTTTGTTTTTTCCTCTCTTATTCCCCCAATAGATTTAGTAGCTTTGTTGGAATTTGAGAGTGAAGGATTTGGGCCTCTTTGTGGTGTTCTTGCCATTGCATTTGGTGCATCGGTTTGACTTCTCCGCGGTGATACGTGGAGGTGAAAGTTCGTGGGATGTACTCTTCGGGAGCTTGTTCTTCTTGGGTCTTTGGACCCTAGAGGCTTAGTGGTCTTTGTGGTATTCTTGGGGCCTCCAATTAAGTTGTGGAGATTTCCTCAAGCTTTGTGCTTTGTGGCTTAGTGGTGTTCTTGGGGCCTTCAATTAAGTTGTGGAGATTTATCAAGGGCAAGGCCTTTGTGGCGATTTATTGGGAGCCTCCAATTAAGTTGTGGAGATAGCCCCAAGCTATGTGCGGGTTCGGTGACCACCCTAAGGTTCCATAGTGGATCGAGGACATCCCTTTTGGTGGGAATTCTCGAGGAGAATACGGTGAGGCATTCGTGTCGTTTGGAGTGACTTGTCCTCCACACCGATCCAACAGAGAGTAGCACTCGCAAGAATGTGAACTTCGGGATACATCATCGTCTCCATGTCACCTCGGTTATTCCTATACCAGAGCTATTTACTTATGCACTTTACTTTGTGATAGCCTTCTTTCTTGTATCTTGCTATCACATAGTTGCATGTCTTGCTTAGCATAAGTTGTTGGTGCACATAGGTGAACCCTAGTTATATAGGTTGTGTGCTTGATAAATTAAACGCTAGTTTTATTCCGCATTTGTTAAGTCATATTCGTAAAAGTTTTCAACCGCCTATTCACCCCCTGTAGGCGGCATCCGTGTCCTTGTTATCACCAAGATTTGACCGAGTCAGAGGTGGGCCGCAGTCAAGATGGGCTTAAGGAAATATACGTGGAGAATTATATGAATCGGCCTGTTGGGCTTAATTGCCCGTGTATCTGTAACATATTAGATCTATTTTAGTTTAGAGATAGAATCTTAGTCGTGCACGGTTTAGTGCACGCCCTCATTAGAAAGTCCCCTGGACTATAAATATGTACCTAGGGTTTATGGAATAAACAACAACTCACGTTCAACCCCAAAAACAAACCAATCT
Source organism: Lolium rigidum (assembly GCF_022539505.1). Classification (NCBI taxonomy): domain Eukaryota; kingdom Viridiplantae; phylum Streptophyta; class Magnoliopsida; order Poales; family Poaceae; genus Lolium; species Lolium rigidum. The sequence continues at coordinate 120,814,312 of NC_061508.1, forward strand.
CGGCGCATCGCCAACTCCTTCGTCTCGAGGGTTTCTATCAGGTAAGCGACATGCTGCCTAGATCGCATCTTGCGATCTAGGCAGCACAGGCCCCACGTTGTTCATGCGTTGCTCGTACTGAAGCGCTTTTGATGGCGAGCAACGTAGTTATCATTAGATGTGTTAGGGTTGGCATTGTTCTTCGTTTAAGCATGCTTACGTAGTGCAACCCTTGCATATCTAGCCGCCCTCATGCCTATCTCAGGTGTGGGGGCGGCACCCCGCTTGATCATTATTTAGTAGATCTGATCCGTTACGATTGCTCCTTGTTCTACAAGGATTAGTTTAATATCTGCAACAGTTTGGCCTTACAATGGGGGGGAGGATCCAGTGGCACGTAGGGTGGCGTTCGCAAGTCCTAAACGGGATGTTCCTAGGATCAACTTCATGTTGGTTTTCTGGCCTTGTTTAGGATCGGCTTACGAGCACCGTGCGTGGCCGCAAGGCCCAACCTCGGAGTAGGATGATCCGGTTATGCGGTGAAAACCCTAAATCGTCGTAGATCTCATTAGCTTCATCTTGATCAAGCAGGACCACCAAGTATTCGTGCACCCCGTACGGATCATGGGTGGATCGGCTCTTTGAGCCGATTCACGAGATAACCCGAGAGCCGATCGAGGCTCGTATTTAACGTTTACATGTATGCCCCGCAGGAAACTAAGCGAGGCAACCTCATCACCTTCCCGACCAGGTATAGGTCAGGTGGCACGCCCTGCACTTCGCAACGCCGCGTGTGACCGGAAGAGCATTGCGGGCCGTCGCTCGGAGGGGTCTCAGCCCGCCGCAGCTCTAGGCTCCCCCGGCTCTACAAGGTGCTGACAAGGCCGCTGCCCGCCGGTGGGTTTTGGCGATCAACACATTCTCGGCACGCCCGGTGGGACAATCGTCTACATCAACCACATCGCCATCTACATCCGAGATGGCGGACGGCACGCCGATCACTTACGAGGATCCGCCCGACGACCTCAAGAAGCAATACAACGAGATCAAGGCTACCCTCGAAGCCGACCTCATCGGCTCTTTCGGAGAACCCGTTCCGGTGGCATCGGATGGAAGGGGTTCTCACCGTAAGGTGCACTCGATGGGGTAGACCTCTCTTCCCCGTCGGAGGAACGCACCGTGGGTCCGCGGCAGAGATCAACTACCCGGTGGCTCACTCGCTACACCGCCACTCGAGAACTTGGTCAACGTGCTGGAGCGTGTCGCTCCGCGCGTGATCCAGGAGATCATGAGCCACCGCACTCGCCGTCAGACCAGCTCTCGGGACTCATCAAGGAGAGTTGCCTTTCCGAGCTCCGTCCACCGCTGCCGTTTGCGTTGGCAGCACCAGCCTGAAGTGCCGACTACACCGGCATTCCTCGTCTACAGAATTGGTGGCGACCCCAGTGACTACCAGTTCTTAATGGAGGCGCCTAAGGAGATCCCTCATGGGTACGCGTGCATGTATGTGCCGGATTGTGGTGACTGGGCACTCACAAACCAGGCCACAAGCATCGGGGACTCCGGCGAAGACAGGAGGAACGTCGGCGACAGAGCGTACGTGGCTAACTAAATACGCCACACCGACGAAACTCCCGAGCCCAGCTCCCGCAGCTGGCTCGGAGCTGGAAAAGCAAACGTGGCAGGCCAAGTACGCCACCCCGGCGAATCTTCGTAGTGCAACTCCTACGGCCAAGCACAGCGGATCGGATCAGTACCATACTGAGAGACCAGTTCGGCATGATGCCGAAAAGAAGGGCAGTCGGCTATTCCAAGCCGTACCCTGACGATTACGAGATGATCCCGCTGCCACCAAAATATCGGCTCCCTGACTTCTCCAAATTCAGTGGATCAGATGGCTCCAGCTCCATCGAGCACGTCAGCCGATATTTGGCTCAACTAGGACCGGCTTCAGTGTCGGATCAGCTACGCGTGAGGCTCTTTTCACAGTCCCTCACGGGATCGGCTTTTGGATGGTACACCTCTCTACCAGCGAACTCCATCCAAGCCTTGGAAGCAATTGGAAGAACAGTTCCATATGCAATACCATTCGGAAGCTTCCGAGTCCGGCATTGCCGATCTAGCACAACTACGTCGAAGCGCGGGAAACGGTGACAGAATCACATCCAGCGCTTCAGGAATCTTAGGAACCGATGTTATTCGGTTCGTATAACCGAAAGGGAAGCAGTCGAGTTGGCGTAGCAGTGCCTTGCAACACAGCTCAAGGACATGGCCTCCCAAGCAGATTATCCTCGCCGGCGCACATGGTTCGGAAACTATCAGCATATGAACAGCGCCACCCCGACCTGTACCAAGACAAGTTCAAGCGTGCGTAGTCATGGTCGATACGGAGGAGGATGAAGTGCCTGCGGGAGGCCAAGAGATAGCAGATGGCTGAGTGGACTCAGTGGAGGAACCCCGTGGCCTGCAAATGGGTAAAGCCACCAGGGCCGCCCGTGGGATTTGATTTTGACGTGACCAAGACCGAACAAATCTTCGACCTCCTGCTCAAGGAGAAACAAGTTGACGGTTCCTGAAGGTCTCAAGTTCCCCACGGCGAAAGAGCTAAACGGAAAGCCGTACTGCAAATTCCACAACTCGCTTTCCCATGCCACCAACGACTGCCGGGTGTGGCATCAGCACATCCAAGCGGCGATAGAGAAGGGGCGGCTAATTTTCAACCAGTACGCCATGAAGGTCGACACCCAACCCTTCCCCGCCGTTAACATGGTAGAAATCACCTACCCTGAAGGTTGCCAGCCAGGTCCCTCGTTCAGCATCAACATGGTAGGACCCGGAAACCACTCGGCAAAGATGGAGATGAGGGCAGCTGCTCTCACGAGCAAGGATACAGAAGAGGCCGCTCCACGCGATCGGCTCCGTCATGATGGCAAGCGCTATGTCACGGAGGGAGAGGTGAAGAATATAAGATATCAGCGACCCTCTCTCGATCACCTCCTCAACAAATATGTTAGTCGGCATGGTCAACGCCGGCGACCCAATTACGGTGATAGAGAAGATCGTTTGGCTAGAGAAGCCGTAAGATATCGTCGGCAGGATCACGATGAGGAGGAGCACGAGCGCTATGCCACGGAAGCATCAAGGGAGCAAGACGACAACGCCGGGCATTGGGACTGCCCCTTCTTCGGACACTCGCTGGGATTCAGGAATGAGCCGATTGCCCACAATCGGCAATTGCCCGTAATGCAATCGAAAAAGAAGGAGGCAGCCAACGTGTCCGTGTTCGAGCGCCTAGGGCCTCTCCCGTCACAAAGCAAACGCGCTGAGTCACCTCGTTGGGCAGATCTTGAGGATTCGGAGGACGAGGGAGAAGTGGAAGAAGACAGTACCACCGGCCAAGGTGGTGCCCCGACGGACTCAGCCCGTTCCCAAAAGCGCAGGGTTCAGCGATTGCGCGGCCCGGAGGAGGCCGAAAGGTTGTACCCGCATACGCTAAGAAAGGCACGGCCTGATCGGGCTGCAAAGGTTCAGCGAACCCCGGATGAAGAGGGTCGTCCACGGAAAATGGAGTGGCGCCCTAAACAGAGGAAAGCCGATGATGAGACATCGGCTGGCACAAACATGGTACTCGTCTTGCCGACAGAGCGTAGCGCTCCACGACTCTACTGAGCACACAAGGTGGACGACAGCAGGCGCATCAAGTCAGAGGTTGGGTTGGTTTCATCCAGCCTGACCAAGTAGCAAGATCAAACCAATGGGCAAACCAGGAGAGGCTGATCCTTGTGACCGGCCCCCAAAAATTTACGAAGGGAACTTACAAGACCTTCAACAAGCAAGCAACGTGGAGGCCGATTTCAGTAATCGGCCAAAATTATCCTCACCTACCTTTCTGCCTGGGTTTAACATGTTATCCAACAGAGCCGATACCATCAATTTTCTTGACAGAATCGGCTCGGGGGCACCTGTGTATATGAAAATACGAGGATATGCAACAGAAGCATCTCATCTTTTGTTGATGGGTATTGAAATATGGGGGCCGATGCACAGGTCGGCCGTAAAAAAAAAAGTGAAAATTCGAAAATTCGAAAATTTTCGAGAAACAGCCGATGCGTAGCCATCGACTCTAGTTGTGCGAGGATTATCAAGCCTTCACCAAATCCAGGATTTCCAATCTGTGGGGCTGTCAGAGGAAGAAAGAGGAGCGGCTGTGGCACATTCTCGCCTCGAGTAAGAGCTCGGGGGGGGCAGCTCACCTTGAAGGCTTTCCACTCAGAGAAGCCGATTTATGTTCAAATCGGCTGACGCTGCATAAGGAGCTTCCCCACACACAATCAGGCCCAGTGTCCGCACAGTTCATGCGCGTATCCTCGTCTCTGTTTTGCGTTGGCTGAGGCTCGGGGGGCAGCAGGCCTGGTAGATTGCTCTGTTGAAGGACCGGTGCGTTGTTATCGGCTCATTACGCATTGGCAAAGGGGACGAATCGGCAAGGTCAGTAGAAGAGAGAATCGGCTCAATTAAAAGGAATCGGCAAAATCAAGATTGGGGAAAAGTTCTTCATTGATTAAGAGGAGATTTCTTAAGGAGCTAATTGCTCTCAAAAGGGGAATGCTAGGGGATCCACTGCCCCATCTACTACTACTGGCCCTGTTCTAGAGGTCCTATCTATGGGCCATCACTGCCCTCGTCGTCGCTGGCGTCGCCACTATTGGCGCTGCTCCCGGCGGGCTCGTCATCGCTCCAATGGCCGCCGATCGGGCCCTCGTTGTCTTCATCTTCTTCGTCAGCGTCGTCTTCATCGCTGTCGAAGTCGCTCAGATTGCCCGGCCAAGGGCAGAACCGCTTGGCCGGCGGCTCGTCGGAGGAGCCCTCGTCGTCGTCCTCCTCCTCCTCTTCCTGCTCCTCCTCCTCCCCGGGAGAAGTGAAGTCGCAGGAGAAGCTGTCGTCGTCACTCCCCTCTTCCGTTTCCCCAACGGCGAGGAAGCGGGGGTCGCTCTCCCCGTCCGTCAAGGACTGGTCGTCCTCGGACCAGACGGCGAAGTCGTGGTCTGATTCCTCCCCTGCCGCAATGGCGCGGCGGGTGTTGGCTGCATGGACCGCCGCCGCGTCGTACTCCGGCGTCGGCTCACGGGACGTGGAGGATTGGCTAGCAAGGTCCGATGGAGCAGAGGAGGAGGAAGACATGGTGGCTGGGAGGGTTTTTTGGAGTGCTAATGCGGAGGAGATACAAAGGAGAACTGTTCAGAGCGGTTAAATCAAAGGAGGATATAGTGGAAATTCAATGCCACAGCAGCTTCGAGGAAGTGGTGCCTAAAAGAAAAAAAAACTGCCAGGTCACGCGGAGAAGTTGAGAAGGCAAGGCATCATCATAAGGGATACTCGCGACGGTTCCGCCACGACATGACCCGACGAAGGAAGCAGAGTGATTTTGGAATTACCAATTCCAAAACCAGGGGGGCATGTGTTATCACCAGGATTTGACCGAGTCAGAGGTGGGCCGCAATCAAGATGGGCTTAAGGAAATATACGTGGAGAATTATATGAATCGGCTCGTTGGGCTTAATTGCCCGTGTATCTGTAACATATTAGATCTATTTTAGTTTAGAGATAGAATCTTAGTCGTGCACGGTTTAGTGCACGCCCTCATTAGAAAGTCCCCTGGACTATAAATATGTACCTAGGGTTTATGGAATAAACAACAACTCACGTTCAACCCCAAAAACAAACCAATCTCGGCGCATCGCCAACTCCTTCGTCTCGAGGGTTTCTATCGGGTAGCGACATGCTGCCTAGATCGCATCTTGCGATCTAGGCAGCACAAGCCCCACGTTGTTCATGCGTTGCTCGCATCGAAGCGCTTTTGATGGCGAGCAACGTAGTTATCATTAGATGTGTTAGGGTTGGCATTGTTCTTCGTTTAAGCATGCTTACGTAGTGCAACCCTTGCATATCTAGCCGCCCTCATGCCTATCTCAGGTGTGGGGCGGCACCCCGCTTGATCATTATTTAGTAGATCTGATCCGTTACGATTGCTCCTTGTTCTACAAGGATTAGTTTAATATCTCGCAATAGTTTGGCCTTACAATGGGGGGAGGATCCGAGTGGCACGTAGGGTGGCGTTCGCAAGTCCTAAACGGGATGTTCCTAGGATCAACTTCATGTTGGTTTTCTGGCCTTGTTTAGGATCGGCTTACGAGCACCGTGCGTGGCCGCAAGGCCCAACCTGGAGTAGGATGATCCGGTTATGCGGTGAAAACCCTAAATCGTCGTAGATCTCATTAGCTTCATCTTGATCAAGCAGGACCACCAAGTATTCGTGCACCCCGTACGGATCATGGGTGGATCGGCTCTTTGAGCCGATTCACGAGATAACCCGAGAGCCGATCGAGGCTCGTATTTAACGTTTACATGTATGCCCTGCAGGAAACTAAGCGAGGCAACCTCATCACCTTCCCCGACCGGGTATAGGTCAGGTGGCACGCCCTGCACTTCGCAACGCCGCGTGTGACCAGAAGAGCATTGCGGGCCGTCGCTCGGAGGGGTCTCAGCCAGCCGCAGCTCTAGGCTCCCCCCGGCTCTACAGTGTTGACAAGGCCGCTGCCCGCCGGTGGGTTTTGGCAGTCAACAGTCCTTTCACCCGCGTTGCGTGGTGCCCGTGTCCTTGACCTCGTTGAAGGCAACGACAGGGAGACCAAGGAATTTCTCGAGACCGAGGATATCAACAAGAAGAAGGTCACCGTCGCCAACCCAGAGTACGAGGTGTGGATCTCCCGCGACCAACAGGTGCTGCGGTGGCTCCTCAACACCCTCTCGCTTCCCGACAACTTGGCAACTCGGCCTCGACAACTCGGCCGTTGTCTAGGAGGCCCTCAATGCTCATGTCTCGGCTCAGTCCAAGACTCGGGTCCAACGGCTCTATTCGGCCCTCAACGACACACGCACAAACGATCTCTTCGCCAACAAATATTTCACCAAGATGAAGTGCATCGCTTCCGAGCTTGCCGCTGCGGGGAAGCTTCTCGATGATGACGAGCGCGTCTAATACGTCCTCCATGGTCTTGGCAGCCACTACAACAACCTTCGCACCCGCTATCAACGCCAACCCATGTACTTCCATTGATGATCTGCTTGGTCAGGTTCAGGCGTTCGACAGTCTCGACAAACCCGATGACACCGACTTCACCTCCTCTGCCAACGTGGCTCGCCGCGAATCGCGCCCACGCCAGGAGGACACCCACTCACGCCAGGAGGACCGCCGCCCCTGACAAGACGAGCGGCCACGCTACAACGACCGCCCACGCCAGGACTACCATCCCTGCCAGGATGATCGCTGGCACTAGGACAACCGCGACTACCGCGACCGCCAGGATAAACGTGGCCGCCAGGACTATCGTGATGATCGTCCCTATTGCTATGATGATGATCGTCATCACCAAGATGATGCTGGTCGGTGACAAGGTATTAACTTGTCAATGCCTACAAGTTGTAGACTAGGGTTTCGTTGGATGTAGAGGGCAAGTAGATCTCGAAGGTTTCAGCCGAAAAGTACTCGACGATGTAAAAGCTAGGGTTTGTGAGACAATAATTCGATCCTTTCTTTGTCCCTCGACTCCCCCTTATATAGGAGGTGGAGCCGAGGGATTCGTGATTCACAAGTTTACAGAGTCCGGGAGGGTTTCTAACCCTTCCCGCAAGATTACAAATAATGCCTCCTATTACAACTCTAGCTTTCCTTAATAATATCTTGGGCTTCCGAATCTTCTTATTCTTCGGGTTGTGGGCCTTCAATAAACCCCGGGTACCTTCTTCGGCATGCCCATTGGGGATGCCTATGTCAGTAGCCCCCGAGATTTTGCTTGAATCGCAGAATCAGGGAAAATCTCCACCTTTATATTTATTCGTTAACTCTGAACTTTATCACATATCTTTGCATATGAATTTCTATATTGTACGGGGATAATGGTAGTTGGGGCTAGTTCATCTGACAGATCAGGTACTAGTTAACTGCTCTAGTGGCAATCCGCAAAAACCTACTTCAAGATCACGTCCCTGGACATGATCTCGGGATACTCGGTGTAAACTTCGACGAGTGCCGCTTAAGGTCTTACCATTCTGTCGAGTCCCAGTCATATTTATCGTGTACCTAACGCGTCCGTTAGGATTTTTCTTCGTATCTGTTGATACGGAAAAAAGTAGCAAACCGACGTCAGAGACGGCGCCACGCCACACAGAACGGATCTGGGGTCTTACCTTCGTAAAGTTTTGCGGCATTCAGAAATTGTTCGCAACTTTGGCGTTCTGAGAATATATTGTCGAGTGCTTATTCGGCTGTTGGAATAGCACATTTTATCGAGTCAATGTATGACTTATATTGCCTTCCCGATGGGAGTATATGTAGAGTTACTTGTATAACTCGAAATATACTTACTTCTTTCTCTTTTTTCTTTCTCTTCTCTTTTCTTCTTCTCTCTCTCTTTTTCTTCTTCCTCTCTCTTTTTTTTATAAATTCATCGGGCACGCGAACAGCGTTCCCGAAGGGAGTAGCCCCCGAGGCTACAACCAAGGACTTGTACTTGGTTGTAGGCTCAACATTTTAATGCCTCATGTCGCTATATTGTGTTTCTTTCTCGAAGTTTCATATCTGTCGGGTGCGCGAACAGCGCTCCCGATGGGAGTAGCCCCCGAGGCTATGAACAAATGCTTGCGTTTGGTCATAGGCTCTCGCCATTTCTATTTTGTCATATCTAAATGTTTCTTTTTTCCAAAGTAGCCCCCGAGCATTTGAACAAATACTTGTATTTGTTCAAAGGCTCTCGAAATAAACCATAGTCTTCTGGTGTCGCCGTTCTTGCAAAACTTCATAGTCGAGAGTTTCTTTTATCAAGGTGACATCACTGCTGATGACAGCCACGACCAATGTATCAGGAAAACGCGAGAACTGCTTATCTCTCTGCCTTATGAGCCCAGAAATCCTGTCAATTTGACACGTCGTGCAAGTGGGGGACACACGTCCTCCGCTTTTCCTGGCGCACGTACTGTAGCCGCTGTGCGTTCTTGTCTATATGAAATTACTTTTTACCCCTTGTCCACGTGTACAACATCTGTTCCGCAAATTCTTAATCCAACGACGCGTCCGTTCAACGCACCTCTATATAGAGGCATCGTCTTCCTCCTTTAGCCCTTTCGCTTGCGCCGCATCTCTGCTTCTCCTCTGCAAGATTCTCCATTGCTCTCGTTGCTCCAAGCACCCAGTCATTCGCACATCCTTCGCCACCAAGCTCCTTGATGCCTCCGCGCAAGCTCACGAAGCACATCACACCTGAGTCGAGGATGGCAACTGAAGATCTGGGGAACACGGAGTGGGAGAGATCCAGAATTTCCCCCCAAGACATCAACCTGCTGAAGAAGTTGGGGATCAGCACGAAAGAGGGTGCGCTTCGCTTTCCCAGCGAAGAAAGCTATCCAACTCCTCCAATGGAATATCGGGTCAGTCTCGTCGACCACCTCATCCGTGGTCTTTCTGCCCCCATTCACAATTTCCTGAGGGGATTGCTTTTTATGTACGGTTTACAACTACATCATCTCACTCCCAACTCCATCCTCCACATCTCCATATTTATCACGCTTTGCGAAGCTTTCCTTGGAGTCCAGCCTAACTGGGCTCTATGGAAACGCATTTTCTTCTGTCGCCGTAATGGCTCCCACGGCGTCGCCTATAACATTGGTGGCGTTGTGATCTGCGTCCGTCCTGACGTCGAATATTTCGACGTCAAAGTCCCTGACTCAGTACAAGGGTGGCGAAAAAAGTGGTTGTATATTCATGAGGAGAACCATGGATCTGTTGAAGACAACATCCCTCCTTTTGATGGCACCGAGAAAATCTGCCGCCGACGTTCCTGGGATGCAGAGGCTACCGACGAAGAAAAGGCAGCGACAGAAGCTTTAATGACACGCATTCGCCAACTCCAGAATACCCGAGGTCAGGAACTATCGGGTGTCCAAATCACAGCGTACTTCCTTAGGACCAGGGTGCAACCCCTGCAAGCTCGCAAGAACCCCCTCTGGAAATATGCTGGCGACAAGGACGAAGATCGTTTGTCGGTGGATTTGCCGGTCAAGGATTTAGAAAAACTTGTCCGTAAAATCTCCTCCCTCAACAAGAAAGATCCTATCCCCTCGTCTTGTCGCGTAAAACCGTATAGCGCTACCAACGCGCTCCCTGAGGTAATGTTTGCCAACGCTATTTTTCTCGAGAACAAATTTGTGTTGACATCCTTCCCATAACTTTTTTTGTCGACATTCTTCTTTTTTGCAGAACCACCCAACTTTTGTTTGTCTTCCTCCCCTTCCTGAAGGTGGAGAGGTCGAAGAACGGGCTGTTGTCACCGACGACAACCAGGGTACTTCTCGCCCTGAGAGTGAAACCGCGGTTTCTAGAAAATCCGCGGTATCCTCTGAAAAGGAAGATTCCGAGGCTACCAGATCGGCACACTCTCCTCCCCCAGCTACTTCTCCCAGAAACAAGAGAAAGCGGGATGAAGTTGTCGACTCCGGCCCCTCAAAGACCGGCACACCTCCTACCGAAGAAGTTGCTCCTACCGAAAAAGGACAACTTTCGACCCCTACACCGATGCTCTCATCAGCTCGTAAGTTCCTGTCGCTATTTTTGTTGTTTGCCAATACTTGTTTCGACTATATTGTTTACTGTTTTGTCGCCTTTTGGCAGTGATGATGAAGATGAAACTCAGCCTATTGACGTGACTGCTTGAACAAGCACGTCTCGTACAGTAGTTGTTTCTGAAGCTCCTCCTGATGGAGATGAAACTTCTCCTCCTGAACGAGATGTAGAGCATCCTACTCCGATTGCCAGCCCCCGAGCCTCTTCACCAAAGAGGGCTAGGGTAGAATCATCCAAGGAACCGCTTCTGCTGGCTGGTAGTTCTACTACTTCTTCATTGGATGATGTAAGAATTTGTACCGTTTTTCTCTCGAATATTTCAACATTTGTCGACTTCCCCTTTGTTCCTTGCGTAAATCATGTCGAACTTTTCCTTCTATATTGACTTTTTCCTTGTTTCTTTTGCTATTTCTTCAGCCTCTGATGCAAGAATTTGTTCGCCTCGGTACTCAATTCATCGGGTATCGCAACCATGCAAATGAACTTAAAGGTACTACTTTGCCCTTGTTCTTTCTGCTACATCTACTCCTTTATTTTTTCCGTGTCATTTACCTGTCGTTTATTTTTACCAGAAACTCTTGCCGAGGCCAACAAACGTGCTGACGCTCTTGCTGTTAAGTTAGAGCAAAGCGAAACAGCTCGCAAGAAAGCTGAAGCGGATGCTGCTACCATTGAAGACCTGCGGAAAAGGCTTCACACCGTGGAAACTTCTCTGAGCGAGCATATAACCGAACAATCTGCTCGCGAAGAGGCGGTTCATCGCAGAGCCATCGTTTTGCCAGTAAGTGCCCAAACTATTTTTACTTCCTTGAACTTCGCCTGTCTTGCTTACTTATCGATAAATTTTTGCCTTAGCAGGAAAAACGGGTCAAGAATATGAACTTAGGGACCCTGAGAACGATCCTCTTCTTGACGCGCTCTCTCTCCTTGAAATTCATGGAGACGAGGCACGCGACGGTCTTGCTGAAGCCGAGGCGGGGTTGTCACAGCTGTACCCTTATTTCTTCCTGAAGAAAGAACAACCCGTGCCGTTTCTTGCTCTTGCCAAGTGCTTCAATTCTAAAGAGAATCTCGGGCTCAAACTTCGCCAAGAGGGTTTGAAGGTTGGCGTTGAAGGCACCATTGCTCTGGTTGCCGACGGCCAACAGAATGTCGACTGGACTAAGGTTGGCGACACGCAGGAAATGGAGACCAAGAAATGGCAATCGTTGATCAAGGCTGCGAAGCCAAACTCGAAGAAGGTCCTCGCCTATCTTGGATGCAATCAAACTCCAGCTCCAAGTTCATCAAAGCCGGAGGTCAAGTAGACCAACTTTGCCTTCTCTGTCGTTCTCTTTTGGTGTTGTCGCCTTTTATAAATTTGGCGACAATGGACCCCTTGGTTCACTAGGAACCATCCTTTTGTAATAACTATGTAAATATGCCAAATATCAATGGAAGTCTATTTTGCTTGATGATTGATGTTGAATATTTTTATTTCCAGTTGATTTTTGACAACTATACTGCGACTCCTCATCCTTCCGACGTTTTACCTGCGTCGTCCCGTTCGAAGAAGGCTCCTGCTTCTGTCGAGTGTGCTGAAAACTCTTCGAGTAAAAATTCAGCGGATGACTTGGAAGAACTTCGCCAACAACTCCAGTCTATGAAGAGACAATCACTTATGATGATGGAACAATCTCGAAAATCATCCGAGAGGGAAAAAATTACGCTTCAACAAGCTCAAGATGCCATAGCTGCCAAGGAAGCCACTGTTTCTGAAGCTGCAAAAGCGACGACTCGAGAAAATTTTATGCTTGATTTGATGATTGAAGCCAGTGCAGATATGTTAGGTATGCTCTTGCAAACCGAGATTCCCGTTTTCTCGCTATTTCCTTTTTTGAGATTCTTATGTTGTCGCCAACTAGGCTCCTTTATTGACGCTGCTACTGAGGATGAAAGGGTGAACACCAGGACGAACCTCCTTGTTAACCTTTCTCTCGACCACGGTTCTCTTTTCTGGGCTACTCCAGAACGTACCCGACAGATTGTCAGGTTTCAGGATCGTGCCTGTCAGGTTCACGAGTTCCTTGATTTCTGCACCAGAACACTGACCCTGGTTTACAAGACGCTGTTTCCTCGGAACGAGGCACCCGACACTATTCTTGGATTGTTGGAGAAGTTTCAAGATGTCCCTCGTATCCATCACTTTGTGCGAGCTCAACTATCTGCTGGTGCCAGGTTTGCTATGATGATGATCAAAATTTTCTATCCCAAGTTTGACATGAGCCAAATTGTTACCAAGTGTTTAGCCAAGATGGCGAAGAGGAAGAGGGATGTCAGCAAAATTGATGATCATGTGACCCCTGTTGCAGAAGATATGATGGATGAACTTCTTCGGATGGACTCTGAATTCTTCGAAAGGGGCAGCTATGCTGAACATAGTACTCGTACTGCAAATACTGGACGGATGACCATAGATAATATACTGAGCCGCAATTGACTTTCTTTTTCTTTTAACCTGTCGGTTTTTCTCTGGAGTGGCGTCCTGTATTGTTGCAAACATATACTATATTGTAAAGTTTAGGAAATATTTCTATTTTTCTTCCTCAAGCCCACGAGTGTTTCGGTGGTAAATCTCTTTATTGTGTATGCGAGGTTGTAAACCAAGGCACTCAAATTCTTATTGAATATACTATATTTGTGGGTACAAGCCCCCCCGAATATTTTGTTCTTTTGCTGATTGCTATGTTGTACCGTCTTTTTATTTGGCGAGGTATTTGATACCAAGGCAAAATATTTCTTGCCAGTTAGATTCATCTATGTTGTGTATATGTTGTAACTTCGAGGCGTAAGCCCCCGAGCATGTCGACGAAAAAGATATGTATCTCCACTATCTTTATTTATTGCAGCACCGCGAGCCCGCCTCATTAAAAACCTTTCCCGGCCCCACTCGGTGCCCCGAAAAAGGAAAAAAGTGCGTCTGAAAACTCGCGGGCGTTTCGAGTACATTGTATTTTTACAAGGAGGACTATATTTCGACACTAAGCGTAAAAACGCCTTAGCTGTGCCACGTTCCAGGGGTTTTTCTCGGGAACCCCTGTCTTCTTATCCTTGATCCTGTACGCTCCTCCTTCGATGCTTCGGTGACGATGTAAGGGCCAAGCCATGGTGACTCGAGTTTTTCAGTATGTTCTTGATTGAGTCGCAGAACTAAATCTCCAACCTGAAAGGACCTTGGTCGCAGACGTCGACTGTGATAGTTTTTTAGGTCTTGCTGATATTTAGTGACCCTTGACAATACTTCGTCTCTGGCTTCGTCCAATGCATCGACATCATCCTCCAGTGCTTTTCTTGAAGTCTCCTCATCATATTCCGTGACTCTTGGAGAATCATGCTCTATCTCTATTGGTAGTACTGCTCAGCTCCATGGACCAGAAAAAACGGAGTTTCTTGTGTCGCCGTATTTGGTGTTGTTCGAATACTCCACAGCACACTTGGCAGCTCTTCTGGCCAGGTATGTCGAGCTTTTTCCAGTGGCCCTAACAAGCGCTTCTTGATACCATTGCAGATGATACCATTGGCTTTTTCAACTTGGCCATTAGTTTGAGGATGCGCAACTGACGCGAAATGCAATTTGATGCCTACCTCTGCACAGTACGCCTTGAATTCCTTAGATGTGAAGTTGCTCCCATTGTCCGTGACGATGCTATGAGGTACTCCAAACCGAAAAACAATGCCCTTCACGAATTTTATTGCTGATGCTGCATCTGGTGAATTTATTGGCTTGGCTTCTATCCACTTGGTAAATTTGTCGACAGCGACGAGCATATACTCGTATCCTCCTGGCGAAGCTTTGTGTAACTTCCCCACCATGTCGAGGCCCCACTGCGCAAAGGGCCAAGACAAGGGTATTGGCATTACTTCCGCTGCCGGAGAGTGAGGCTTTGCGGCAAATCTCTGGCACGCGTCACAAGTTCGCACTATCTCTTTTGCGTCCTCAATCGCTGTCAACCAATAAAATCCAGCTCGAAAGACCTTGGCCGTAATAGCTCGACTGCTTGCGTGATGACCACATATTCCCTCGTGTACATCCTTCAGGATCGTCCTTCCTTCTTCGGGTGTAACACACCTTTGTAGCACACCCGAAATACTTTGCTTGTACAACTCCCCTTTGACTACCGTGAAAGCTTTGGATCGTCGAATAATTCGCCTTGCTTCAACTGGATCGTCGGGTATTGTTTTCCTTAGGATGTACGATATGTACGCCTGCATCCATGGAACTTGTACCATTAGTATTAGATCATGTTCCTCTTCCTCTTCCGATGTTTCTTGCACGGCTCCCGAGGGTTTCTCATCCTTCTCCTTCTTTGTTGATTTTTTCGGCTTCGTGCATCTCTCTGTTATCTCCTCCCAGAACACGCCCGGAGGAATCGCGAGACACTGCGACCCGATGTTTGCAAGAACATCGGCTTCGTCATTGCTGAGCCTGCTGATGTGATTTACTTCGCATCCATGAAATAGTTTCTCGAGCTCGTTATACACTTCTTTGTATGCCACCATGCTATCATTGACTGCGTCACACTGGTTCATGACTTGCTGAGCCACCAATCGTGAGTCGCCAAAGATTTTTAGTCGAGTTGCGCCACAAGCTTTCGCCATCTTCATCCAGTGTATAAGAGCTTTGTACTCTGCCTCATTGTTTGACGCATTTGGAAACGTCATCCGTAAGACATACTTTAATTTGTCGCCTTCAGGTGATATGAGTATCACGCCTGCTCCGGCTCCTTCTAACCTTTTGGACCCGTCGAAGTTCATAGTCCAGGTTCTCGATAAATCCGGAGGCCCTGTATTTTGCAGCTCCATCCACTCTGCGATGAAGTCTGGCAAAATTTGCGACTTTATTGCTTTTCTTTTTTCATACGTGATGTCCCGAGGAGAAAGTTCTATTCCCCAAAGGGAGACACGACACGTAGCTTCCGGATTGTTGAGTATATTGGATAAAGGCGCCTCATTGACCACTATTATCGGATGCGCCGAAAAATAGTGCCGCGGTTTTCTTGCGGTTGTGAATACTCCGTATGCTAGCTTCTGGTACTGTGGGTACCTCTGTTTTGAAGGCGATAATACTTCGCTTATGAAATATACTGGCCTCTGTACTCCGTGGAGTTTTCCTTCTTCGTCTCTTTCGACAACTAGTGTCGTGCTGACCACCTGAGGTGTAGCCGCAATGTATAGCAGGAGGGGCTCCTTCTCTTTTGGCGCCACCAAGATTGGTGGCGTCGAAATTGCACGTTTAAGATCCTCGAAAGCTCTATCTGCTTCTTCGTTCCATTGGAATTTATCTCCTTGTTTGATTAGGGCATAGAACGGTAACACCTTTTCTCCCAGCCTGGCGACGAATCTGCTTAAAGCTGCGACTCGCCCAGTTAGTCGTTGTATTTCTTTCAACTTTGTTGGCTTCCTCATTGTTACGATAGCTTGGATTTTTTCGGGATTAGCTTCGATCCCTCTTGCTGAGACTAGGAACCCGAGAAGTTCTCCTCGCGGGGACGCCGAAAGAACACTTCGTCGGATTCAACTTGAGACAAAATTTGTCGAGGTTGTCGAAAGTTTCCTTCAAGTCCTCGATTAACGTTGCCCCCTTTCTTGATGTTATGACGACGTCGTCGATGTATACTTGTAGATTTTTCCCAATCTGTGTTGCTAAACATTTCTGCATCATCCGCTGATATGTTGCTCCCGCGTTTTTCAGACCAAAAGGCATTGTTCGATAGCAAAACACGCCATAAGGTGTGATGAACGCTGTTTTAACCTCATCCTCTTCTTTCAATCTGATCTGGTTATAACTAGAGTAAGCATCCAAGAAGGAAAGACGTTCACATCCTGCCGTGGAGTCGATAATTTGATTGATCCTCGGGAGGGGAAAGTGGTCCTTTGGACAATGTTTGTTGAGACACGTAAAGTCGACACACATGCGAAGGACTTTAGTGTTTTTCTTCGGGACCAATACTGGGTTTGCTACCCACGTGGCCTCTGTATGTAGTTCCTTGATGAAACCAGCTTCTCTTAGTCGATCGATCTCTGACGAGCATAGCTTTGCGGTTTGGCTCCGAAAAACGCCGCAAAGGTTGTTTTATTGGTCTCGCGAGTGGATCCAAGTTTAGGTGGTGCTCGGCAAGTTCCCCGGGTACTCCTGGCATGTCGGCTGGACACCATGCGAAGATTTTCCGAGTGCTCACGGAGGAACTCGACGAGCGCGCTTTCCTATGCGAGGTCCATGTTTGTTGCGATGGACGTCGTCTTCTTCGGATCTGTCGGGTGAATCTGCACCTCCTTGGAATCCTTTGCAGTGTTAAAGGTTGGCTCTTTATTAGGTCTCCCCACATCTGGTAGCACATCATAATCAGTCGTAAGCCTTGACTCCATATATTCTGCTTGCATCCCAAAAGTTTCTGACAATCGATGAAAATCCTTGTCACATTTATCGGCTAGTGCAAAGCTTCCTTTGACTGTGATTGGTCCCTTAGGCCCAGGTAACCTCCATAATAAGTATGTATAATGTGGTACTGCCATAAACCCGGCATATGCTGGCCGCCCCAACAAGGCGTGATACTGTGATGGGAAATGCACGACTTCGAACTCCAACTTCTCTATCCTGTAATTTTCTCGGGTTCCAAACTGAACGTCGAGATTGATCTTTCCCAGCGGATAACTTGGCTTCTCCGGCGTAATTCCATGGAAACGCGTATCAGTTGGCTTCAAATTTGCTAGGGAGATGTTCATCTTCCTTAGCGTATCCGCGTACATAAGGTTTAGGCTGCTGCCGCCGTCTATGAATACTCGCGATACGTCAAATCCCGCGATTACTGCTGGTAAGATAATGTTGGAGATATGCCCAAGAGGCAATAATAAAAGTGGTTATTATATATCTTTATGTTTATGATAAATGTTTATATATCATGCTATAATTGTATTAACCTAAACATTGATACATGTGTGATATGTAAACAAACAATGAGTCCCTAGTAAGCCTCTTAACTAGCTTGTTGATTAATAGATGATTAGTTTCATAATCATGAACATTGGATGTTATTAATAACAAGGTTATATCATTATATGAATGATGTAATGGACACACCCAATTAAGCGTAGCATAAGATCACGTCATTAAGTTATTTGCTATAAGCTTTCGATACATAGTTACCTAGTCCTTTCGACCATGAGATCATGTAAATCACTTATACTCGGAAAGGTACTTTGATTACATCAAACGCCACTCGCGTAAATGGGTGGTTATAAAGGTGGGATTAAGTATCCGGAAAGTATGAGTTGAGGCATATGGATCAACGGTGGGATTTGTCCATCCCGATGACGGATAGATATACTCTGGGCCCTCTGGGTGGAATGTCGTCTAATGTCTTGCAAGCATATGAATAAGTTCATAAGAGACCACATACCACGGTACGAGTAAAGAGTACATGTCAGGAGACGAGGTTGAACAAGGTATAGAGTGATACCGATGATCAAACCTCGGACAAGTAAAATATCGCGTGACAAAGGGAATTGGTATCGTATGTGAATGGTTCATTCGATCACTAAGTCATCGTTGAATATGTGGGAGCCATTATGGATCTCCGGATCCCGCTATTGGTTATTGGTCGGAGAGAGTACTCAACCATGTCCGCATAGTTCACGAACCGTAGGGTGACACACTTAAGGTTTGATGTTGAAATGGTAGAACTTGAATATGGAATGGAGTTCGAAGATTTGTTCGAAGTCCCGGATGAGATCCCGGACATCACGAGGAGTTCCAGAATGGTCCGGAGAATAAGATTCATATATAGGAAGTCATTTTATAAGTTTGAAAATGATCCGGTGCATTTATGGAAGGTTCTAGAAGATTCTAGAATATTCCGGAAGAACGTCACTTTGGAAGGCGGAGTCCCGAAGGGACTCCACCACCATGGCCGGCCAACCCTAGGGGGTGGAGTCGCAGGTGGACTCCACCTAAGGTGGCCGGCCACCCCCTCCCAAGGGAAGGTGGGAATCTGTGGTGACCCTGCATACCACTGCATGTTGTAGTATGCCAGTCGTTGATATAACATTCACGAAGTACCATTCCGCAAATATTACATCCCTCAGAGTAGTACAACAGAACATAGCAGGTCCATAACTCATTCATTTATTATTACAAATATCACACACATGTTGTCTCGGAGCTCCTCTTGGGTCCTAAGAGGAATACTCCTGGGTTCGAGGCGAACCCAACTTAGCTTACAATATAAGAGTCTCATTAAGTTATACATTTATTTCTTCGAGCAGACTAAATACTAAGAGTTCGGGCTGCTCGGCTTCTACTACTACTCGAGATGTTCGAGGCTTGATCTCCTCCGAAGCCTCCCGGTTCCGTAGACGATGAGGTAGTCTACGCCCTCGATACCTCCAGAGAGGTCTGGTTCTTCATAGCCGATGATCTCGGCTCCTTCATTGTTGTCGTAGTCCTCCTCCAGACGATTCAGACAATCTAAGCATGGGATTTAAGAGTGGTATGAGTACGAGCGTACTCAACAAGTTCATTATAGATAAGAGGTGTTTAATGCTCTAGCTACGATATTAGACCGAGAAAGTCTAATACCAATGCATGTTTTGGTAAACATTTCTTCAAGAGATTGCTTTTATTCCAAAGAGCTATGTCCGTCGGCCTTCACCGGTTTACTAGAACTTCATGGAGCTCCTTTCCGCCGCGTTCGCAGTTCCATATCCCGGAACGAGGAGTGACAGTCACGATTCTTTACACTCTGCAGAGGTGTGTTGCTTTACCCATAAGAGATCTTAACCTTGGTGCCAACCGGCAGCTTTCCCGTCCACACTTCCTATGGTGTGAGGCCCGGTATAAGGTCTAGCCAATCATGTTCCTCCGCTACCTCGCACACCCACCCTTTGTTGCAAACCCCGACCCTGGGTCCTCGCCGGTCCTCTTATACCAATTAAGGATGGACCCCGACCATGACGACAGTCTGGGACTCGTTAACCAAACTCCTTCGCCGGTAGCTGCAACCCATCGTAGACCACTTACTGTGGGGAATTAGAATGGGATCCCCACCCCACCGCTTGCCCAACCTGGGTCAAGTGTCTACGGTAAGTGCATCCGTTGATGTACGAGAGGTGGAAACACTTTTGACTACTCCGTCCCACTCCGTATCTTATGGTTAACACGGGTATTACGGCACAAGAATCACTGGCGACATTTGTTGTTTAATCCTAGATGGATATAAACCCGTGCAATGGAACCTCCACCATATCAACACAATCCATGGTTCCATTGCCCACCACATAGTCATATTCATAGTTATGAAAGTAGTGGTTTTGATTTTTATGCAATAGTGATAACCATAATACTTTGCAAGTAATTTGATAGAAATACTCAAATGACATGAGCAAGTGATGAACTTGCACTGAACACTGCAAAGTTTTGCAGTTGGATGGTGTGGACTGACCCTTGTCCTCTGGTTCTGAAAAATAGCATCATTGTCCGATAAGGGCAATGGTTAAAGTAGCAATTATGCATGATTCCAGTTTTAGGGTTTGTTTTCCCCCTTCCGATGTCGTTGTTATTTTATGAGAGGTTAAATACTAAGAACATCTTAGAGATACTTGATTTAGGGTAAATACAACCTTGAGATATTTTCAAGGTGTTTTTGATAGTCCATTTGCATTAATGGACTTATTTTCATTATTGAAAATAGTGTGTGTGATTTAAATAATTATTTAAATTATCAAATTAAGACTTATCCTTAATTGTCCTTAAAAACCTCTTTTGATATTTTATTTAAGTAGAGAATTTTATGCTTGATCAATTTTCATATTTTTAATTATTTTTTTAGAGCTATTAAATATTTATTGTGCATTTCCAAAGTTTATGCATTTTAATTGAATTGTGAAATGGCAAAAATGCCCCTGGCCCACTCGTCGGTGCAACCCGGCGGGTTAGATCGAACCGACCGGTCCGGTCCGGCTCGACCAGCCCCATTCCACCCTCTTCCTCTCACGCGCGACCAAACCCTAATCTCTCGCGTCTCTCTGCGGCGATCCGCGTCGCCGCCCCTTCGCCGGTTTATCCCGGCCAACTCCGGCCATCTCCGGCGCTGAGCTGCGGTGGATCTGGTCCGCCTCACGACGGCGCATCAGATCTTGCGGCTCGATCTGCCCTTCGCCACCATCTCCGTTCGCCCCCGACGCGTTCGCCCGCTCTGTTGTGCGATGATGCGTCGCCTATCGGCGGCTTTGGTGCCGTGACGCCGTCGTGGCGTTGACGTGGTGATGGAGCGCACACGCTTGGCGACGCCAGGCCAGGCGTGGCTTGGCGCTGCCGTGGTTGGCCTGTGCCGCCGTGCCGCCATGGCACGCCGGTGCTCTGCTCCAGGTACTCGCCTCCATTAACCCCTCCTTCTTCCTTCTCTGCCATGCTCCGCAACTAGGGCTTGCTGTGCAGGCGTGTGGCTACTGCTGTGTCTTTGGCTAGCTGCTGCTGTTGCTCTACTGCCATGGTTATAACTGTGCTGCGGCTGTTCTTGCTACTGGCCCTACTGGCTTTAGCCAGTGTTACCTTGGCAATGCCAGTGCTTGCTGTTCTCTCATATTTCCTGATTTATGCTTCTATTCTAGTTGCTATGCTGGCTGGAATCCAAGTGTGATTATGTGTGATACTCTGGCATGATTACTGTGTGCAATTTCTTGCAAGTTTGCAAGTGCCAAAGCTACTGTGACTTATTCTGGTGCTCATATTTATGGTTGTGCTCAATTGGGCATGAATTGGCTTTATAATGTTTATTAATAATAAATTGGTGTGTGCTTTGCTTGTGCATCTTAATCCAGTGGCTCATCTTGCCTTTGATGTGCTCTGGATACATTCATGGATTAATATTTGATTATCTGAGAAGCATCTATTTATTATATGTGACTGTTTAATTCATCAAGCTCCTGTGTGATACCAGTGATTGATTCTAGCATGCTTGGTATGTTTTAGCGAGGCTCCGGTGTTCATTTGATCACCACTGGCTTGTTGGTTGTATGCTTGCTAGCTGCCAGTGCTTATCTGGTGCTCCCTCTGAGGTCTGTGTGATACTTGTGCTTGTGCTGATGTATGTTGATGCTTGCTCAAGCATCACCTGATGCTTGCAGTGATCCTCTGGATCATTTGCAAAGCTCTGGTGTATTGATTTCTTGTATATTCATTTATCTGTGTTATTTTTCTTGGCTAAGTGGATAAATGATGTGAACTGCTGAGCAACAATGATCATATAGTTTGATTAAATGAAGCTAGAGGGTTGCCAACATATGTTGGATACCCTAGCTCTTACTGAACCCCTCCCCTGGGTGATGATGTACTGGCTGGATGTGTTGGCTGTGGGTTGAGGTGGCCTTGACAGCCACTTAGTGCTGTCATGGTGGTTCCCCTTTTTCTCTGTGGCTGGTTGTGGCTTGGTGAATGCATCACTGGACAATCTTTTGTTGGATTTTCGATGATCTTTATCGTTGACAAACAAAATAGACATCATTAAGTCTATCTCGTTCGATGGTTAGCTAGCTATGGTTGTGTCTTGTAAATCGGTTGTCTAGACAGGATCCCTCAATGATGGATTCCTTTGGTTATACCACTTGTATTGATATGACCAATGTTCCCTTGATGAATTCTTTCTAGCTAGGTCACTGGTTTGCTGGCACCAAATGGCTTGGCAACCATATGATGATACAAACAGGGTTTTCCACCCATTTTGCTTCTGTGATGCAAGTGTAGGCTGATTTATGAGCAAATCAGTGTTTTGCTCAGGTTCTTTTGTGTATACCTCACTCCAGCTCCAAGAAAGTGGCTGTTGGTGTAGAGGTTCAGTCGTTGGTTGAGTTCTTGGCTTGCCCTGCTCCTCCTTGCAAGCTTGATCTCTTGGTTTATTTTCTGGTGATTGGGAATAGATGAAACAGACTCTAGCTGTTCATCCGTTCTTGGTGTTCTTGGCTGTTCTTGATGCTCGGTGACTTACCCTGCTGCTTGGTCGATGAATGAGCTAGGGTTTTTGTGGAAAAGTTTTTATATGGTTGGCTCTTGCTTCTCCGGTCGACAGCTCCACCTTTCACTTTGGGTGACTCACTCGTGTATGTGTGCTTGCATGCACACAGCCCATGAGAGCAGCGTGTGTGTGTGTGTCTCGCTGATACTACGTACATGGTCGTGAGAGTTGGATCAGCTCGGCAGACTTGATATTATCCACTATTTCCATTCTTTTTAACCTGCCAAGTGGCTATGCCACTTGGCATAACTTTTCTTTTGTTGTGTTTTTGTGCAGGGACAATGTGATGACTAAGATGAAGATGATCTTATAGTTTAGGATGTATTTTATTTACTTGTAATTTTCTTCTTCTTTTATTAAAGCAATTCTTGTAATGTGGTGTAATATTTATTTATTTACCTCATGAATATTGTACAAACAATGTAATTTGTGTGATGATCAATAAAGCTCAAGGTTTTCTCTAACGAGCTTTAATTATTATGTGTATTATTTATACTTTATCTCTTTATTATTTTCTTATGAATTTCCTTATAATTAATTTATGAGATATTTGTTTTTATGTTTGAATTTGAATTTCAACTTCAACTTTGAGTTGAATTCAATCATACAACTTAACTTTGAATTCAACCAAGCAACTTAAGTTTGTGATGCAAACTTCCCCTCTCTTCTCCAAAACCCTAAACTAGTTAGGTGAGATAGAAGTTTGTCGCACTCTCGAAACCCTAACCCCGTAAGGTGTCGAGAGAGAAACTTGTCCCCCTTCAATGCAGCTTTTATTTAAAAGCGCGAAATTTCCCCGGAATTTGCAATGCAATGCACATCCCTTTCTAAAATCTACCCCTCGATCGTCTCTAAACCCGGGACATTACAGCCTTTCCCCTTAAAGAAAACTTCGTCCCGAAGTTGTGGTTGTAATACCCGAACAGTTCGGGGTATGTTTTCCTCAGGTCTTTTTCCTTTTCCCGGGTGGCTTCCTCTCGGGATGATGCTTCCATTGTATCTTGCAGTACTTGATAGCTTTATTTCTGAGTTGTTTCCAGCTCTCCTCGAGAATCTTGGCTGGCTTCTCGATGTAAGTAAAATCTGGTTGTAGCTCGAGCTCAGCATGTGATATTGGCTCATCTGGGGTCTTTAAGCATTTTCTGAGTTGTGACACATGGAATACATTGTGAACTTGAGCTAGCCTTCCCGGTAGATCTAATTCAAAAGCTAACCCTCGGTTCTGACTCAGTATCTTGAAAGGTCCGATGTACCTAGGGCTTAACTTTCCCTTTACTCCAAATCTCTGAAGTCCTTTCATCGGGCTCACCTTGAGATATACCATGTCTCCAACTTGTGGCTCCCATGTTCTTCTCTTTTGATCAGCATAACTCTTCTGTCGGCTTTGGGCTATCTTGAGCCTATCCCTGATAATGTCGATGATTTGTTGCTTTTCCTTGACATAATCAGGATTAAATTCCTTGCTTGCTCCAGCTTCATACCAACATATGGGTGATCTACACTTCCTTCCATAAAGAGCTTCGAACGGTGCCATCTTGATGCTGCTTTGATAGCTATTATTGTATGAAAACTCTGCTAGTGGTAAATGTTCTTCCCATGATCCTCCGAAGTCTAAGGCACAAGCCCTAAGCATATCCTCTGGATCTGGTTAGTTCTCTCCGTTTGTCCACCTGTCTGAGGATGATAGGCGGTGCTATAGTCCAACTTAGATCCTAAAGCTTCATGTAATTGCTTCCAGAATGCTGACGTGAACACGGATCCTCGATCCGACACGATCTTCTTGGGTACTCCATGTTTACTCACGATCTCTTTGATGTAAAGATCGATGAGTTTCTCTCCTTTATCTTGTTGGTTCACTGCTACGAAGTGTGCACTTTTCGTCAACCGGTCCACGATTACCCATATCATGTCCTTCTTTTTATTTGTCATGGGTAGTCCGGTGATGAAATCCATTCCTATCTCCTCCCATTTCCATTCTGGAATGGGTAAGGGTTGTAACTTTCCTGCCGGACTCTGGTGTTCAGCCTTCACTCTCTGGCAGGTATGGCATTCCGCCACATATTGTGCTATCTCTCTCTTCATATTATTCCACCAGAATAACTCCTTTAGATCCATGTACATCTTTGTACTTCCCGGATGAATGGAGTATGGTGATTGATGGGCTTCCCGGAGTATTACTTCCTTGATTTCAGCAATATCCGGAACACAAATTCTTTTCTGGAACCATAATGATCCCGATTCTCCTCGATGAAATTCTGATGGTCTTCCTTCATCTATCCTTCTCATCTCCTCCACGATGAATGGATCGTCCAACTGACCCATCATTATCTCATTCTTCAGGTTGACATTTAGCTCATCGGCTACTTGTAAAGCCGATAGTCCTTCATGAGCTTCTTTCTCCCAAAGTTGTATTTGGGCTTGACTTATTTCCTTCTTCAACTCCGGTGATAACTCTTGTTCCACTCCTCCAGTGCTCTTCCTACTCAAAGCATCTGCTACAACATTAGCCTTTCCTGGAGTATAATTGATGGTCAAATCATAATCCTTGATTAATTCTAGCCATCTTTTCTGTCTCATGTTGAGTTCCTTCTGACACTACTGCAGAAATCCTTACTAGTGACAGGCACATTTTGCTCGTCAGCAGGCAATATGCCTGTCACTAATATGCAGTCACTGGTAGTGCCTGTCACTAGTGATGGGAAGATTGCCCGTCACTGGTAGGTGTAACAGGTGACAGGTAGAAAAGATGCCTGTCACTGATATGAATTTTGGTATTAAAAAAATATGTTTTCGACGAATATACAGTAACAGGTACAATCTACAGTATAGCATTTAGAATCTCAAATTAAATTCAACGAAATCACAGTACAAAGCATGTTTATTGTAGGGGACATGTTACTCCAAAACTAAGAGGGAAGAACTCCACAACAACCACATGCAAACCCAAAGAAACAAAACACCCGGCACTTCCATATCTTCTATTCACTGCATCAGGCGAACCAAAAGACACCAACATCCCAGCATTTCCACAACTTCTACTCCATGTATCACGTGTATCACCTCCAGTCCCAACCTTGCCTTCCACAGAACATAGCCCTGCATGTTTCACCACTTTAGTTTCTGTAAAACAGAGATAAAATGTGCAGTCTTAAACACTAATGTAACAGGATCTTCCGAGTACACTCCACTGAAACAGGCATCGGTCCTTACTTTCCAGATTGCCCATATCAGTGCAGATATACCTACAGCCACTACAGGCACTAAATGTTCATTGTTTACTGAAAAATCGCCCAGCCAATGAAGTAACTCTTGTACTGATTTAGGAGTATTTTTAAAACTGAAATCAGGACAACACCAGGAGAAAACGTGACCGAATAAAACTGAACACAATCCTACAGCTACAAGTTCAACACTCATAAGAGGGTCGTAATATAGCTCGAAGATCAAAGTAAGCATACAAAAATCAGACAATATTGCTTAGGTTTCATTTCTGCTAATTATTATAGGAAAACACCTTTTAAAGTTAGAGGTTACACGTCCTGGTGCAGAAATAGCAACAGAGGGATCAACAGAGACAACTTTAATCAATTAAGACTGAGTAGGACCCTCTAAAAAAAAGACTGAGTAGGACTTACATTGGATTGTAGGGCACTAGTATGTACTTCTTTTCCTTGTTCTTATTTCTCATTGCTATTCCCTGTTGAATGTACCGAGTATTAGGGAAGGAAGAAATATTTAAGTCTGTTGAAGGTGTGAGCCATTCACTTATTTCTTATTGCTATTCCCTGTTAAGCAATATATGTAATCAAGACCTTGTGTTTGCTGCACAAAAAGTACACAGCAAAAGAAACTAAGAATTTATAAGCAATATTACAACATATCAGACTGCAAGAGACATATTAGAACATCAATATCTAGATTAAAGCTGATGAAAAGAAATAACCTTTGCATTTCAGACGTGTAATTAGCATAGACGTGTACGTTTCGTAGTAGTAGGCATAATTGTGATATAATATATGTATAGAATCAATATGCAAGAGCATGGGTATGTTCTCATCCAGGGCTCAACCATAGTTACGTGGAAGGGCAATCCTATGTTTTCGTTGAGTAAATTGACTACTAATTCTTTGAAGTTTCTTGCTATATAGTTTTGTTGTAAACTGTAAGTCTAGAAGTTTTACTGGTAAGCATTTTTGCTGGTACTATATTACAGCTCAAAACTGATCTGTTCATTTTATTAATTTCTAGGTTATGCATGCCAAACAACGTTAGTAGAACTGCTAGTAAACCCAAGCGAAAGAATGCGGCTGGCAACCGTACTGGCCCAGGTTGGCAGTACCGTGAGGAGATTTTGTCCACACGCAAAAACAGTGAAATGCAATATTTTGCAGTTTAACTACCGCCGGCGGCATATACAGATTTAAGCATCATTTGGCAGGCACCAGATTCCATGTTGAGCCTTGTACTCAAGTTCCAACTGAGGTTAGTGAAAAGTTAATGAAACTGCTTGGACACCAAGTAGAAGCAAATGATGCTAAGAGGAGAAAATTGATTGCTATAGAAAAAAGGAGAAGCACGTACCTCACAGAATCAAGAGCAGGAATCACAGAAGTGCAAACAGAAAGTGATTGCTCATTTCGTTTCTTTCAATTTCGGATACATTATTTTCCAGCTATAATCCAGTATGGAATATTATTAATGAAAGATGGGAAATACAGCTCCAAAAAGGCCTCTTCATTCGGCAGGATATTATCTGAATCCACATTTCCACTATAGGCCTGAAAGGGTAAAAATAGACTTGCAGCTTGATCTATTCAAAAATGACAGGGGTCTTTTCGGAATGGAGTATGCAGTTATGACTAGATCAAAGAAATCAGCAGGTTAATATTTGCACACAAGCAATTATCTCTTCAATATACTACAGTTTTCAATTTTATAATTATACGTGTCAATGTAATAGCTGATTGGTGGGATTCGTATGGAGATGAATGCCCAGAACTGAAAAAGTTTGCCATTACAGTCTAGAGCTTAACATGCAGCTCGTCAGATTACGGAAGGAATTGGAGCGCCTTTTAGTTGGTAATAACATCTGTATCCTTTCTTAACTAATTATAACAAGCCAGCTTTGATAATTTCCATACGAACTGAGAACTAATTATTCTATTATAATATGATTCATTAAGGTACACACCAAAAGAAGAAACCGACTGCACCAAGATAAGATGATTGATCTTGTGTTTGTGATGTACAACTTAAAAAAGCAAAGGCAAATGAAAAGGGATGCCAAGGCTGCGCTTGAGTTTCAGGATATTAACTCAGATGATGAATGGATCACAGAAAAAGAAGATCGAGTGCTTGTTTCTGCTCTTCCAAATGACCGAGAGAACTAACATCACTAGGGTGTGAGCTCAGACAGAGGGAGTACCTTCAGGTGTAGTCCGGCTTAGAGGAGCAGTGGACGACGCCGGACAGAAGGTGCAGGGCGGCGGCGACCTCGCTTCGTGGGGATGGGCGACGCGGCGTTGCGGATGCAGGGCGGCGTACTTGCGTGTTGCGTCTGGCGCGGCGTTGGAGGGGCCGGCGGCGTTGGGGATGCAGGGCCGCGCGTTGTTTTCGGCGTCGCTCGCGTCGGGGGAGGGAGTCCTGGAGTCGGGCGGCTGCGTTGGACGGGCGGGCTGACGGCGTCGCGGGCGGAGCAGGGCGGCGGCGGTTGGGGATTTGGAGGGATCGCGTTTTGACCGGCGAAAGAAATCTCGTCTGCCCTCTTGTTCGACTCGGGCGTGCGATCGATGATGCGAAGTGTGCGCTGTCGAGGTGGGCTGGTGCGCGCACGCGCGTGCGAAGGAAGGAACGATAAGGAGAGGCCTGCCCAGGGAAACGCGGGGTGGAAAGATCAGTCCAGACGGATGGGTTAGCTAGCTAGCGACAGGCCCATAAAAGTGCCCGTCACTGGCATATTTCCCGTTCGGGCCGGCCTTCACGAAAAGCTCCAATGACATCCACTTTTATGCGCCTGTCACTACTATCTTGTACCGGTGACAGGCTTATACATGCCTGTCGCTGATTACACTTACTAATGACAGGCATAATTTTGCCTGTCACTAATCATTTGGAGGCTATAAGCATTTCTGCAGTAGTGTGAGTGAAGAAATATTTGAGACTCTTATGATCTGTATAGAGCTCACACTTGGCTCCATAAAGGAAATGTCTCCATGTTTTGAGTGCAAAAACAACTGCTGCTAGCTCTAAATCATGTGTTGGATAATTCACTTCATGAGGTCTGAGTTGCCTCGATCCATAAGATATCACTTTCCGATCTTGCATGAGTACGCAACCCAATCCATGCTTGGATGCGTCACCAGTACACGGTGTAATCCTTGCCAACTTCCGGAACTGCTAACACCGGTGCCGTGGTGAGTTTCTCCTTCAGAGTTTGAAAACTCTTCTCACACTCCTCCGACCACACAAATGGTGTGTTCTTTCTTAACAACTTCGTCATTGGTCCTGCTATCTTGGAGAATCCTTCAATGAATCTCCGATAATAACCTGCCATTCCTAGGAATCCTCGGATTTCCTTAACAGTCTTGGGTGCTTCCCATTCTAGAACTGCTGCTACCTTGTTCGGGTTAACAGCGATTCCATCTTTGCTAATGACATGACCAAGAAATTCCACTTGATCTAGCCAAAATTCACACTTGCTAAATTTTGCATAGAGTTGATGTTCTCTTAATGTTTGCAGCACTAACCTCAGATGTTCAGCATGTTCAGCTTTGTCTTTGGAATAGATCAAGATATCATCAATGAATACGATGACGAACTTGTCTAGACATGGCATGAAAATCTTATTCATGAGATTCATGAAAATTGCTGGGGCATTGGTTAATCCAAAAGGCACCACCAGGTATTCATGATGTCCATACCTTGAAACAAAGGCAGTTTTCGGAACGTCTTCCTTCTTGATCTTTATCTGGTGATAACCGGATCTTAGATCAATTTTTGAAAAGACTCCCGCTCCTCTAACTTGATCAAATAGATCTTGTATTCTTGGTAGTGGATACTTGTTCTTGATTGTGACGTTGTTCAAATTCCTATAGTCTCCACACATCCTTCTTCCACCATCTCTTTTATCTACGAAGATCACAGGTGATCCCCATGGTGAAACACTTTCTTGTATGAATCCTTTCTGTTCCAAGTCATCCAATTGCTCCTTAAGTTCTTTCAACTCCTTAGGCCCCATCTTATATGGTGCTTTAGCAATCGGAGCTGTTCCTGGAATTAGGTCGATAGTGAATTCTATCTCCCTATCTGGTGGCATTCCAGGTAATTCCGCAGGAAACACATCCTGGAATTCATTTACTACAGGTATATCCTCTAACTTCACCTCCTTCCTGCTGTTCAGCTGTAGCTCGACTTCGATCTGTGTATGCTTGTCGCCTTGGTAGATCATTCTACTTCCATCGGGGCTTTTCAAAGATACCGTCTTGTTCACACAGTCGATCAATGCTCCATTAGCTTCTAACCAGTTCATAACAAGAATGACATCAATGTCCTTCATCGATAAAATGAACAGGTCTGCGTCAATGCGCACTTATTGATCATAATGACTTGTTTTTGTTTGGTATGAGTTACTACTATCGTTCCCCCCGCAGAAAGTATGGTTATGGGTGTATCTAACTTAGTGCAACTAATCCCATGTTTGATGATGAATTGTTGAGAAATGAATGATGTAGTTGCACCAGGTATCAAAAAGTACTTTGCCAGGATGAGTGAGTATCTGGAGCGTACCTATCACCGCCTGATCGGAGTTGACCACCTCCTCCAGACTGGTGCAGTTCAGCTTGCCGAAGGGCTTCTTATTCTTCCAGGTCCCTCCGGTGTTTCCTCCTCGGCTTCCACCTCCTCCAGACTGACCTCCTCCGTTCTTTTTATTGGGGCAATCTTTCATCATGTGCCCCTCCTGGCGACAACCAAAACATATGATCCTTGGCTTCTTAAAATCTTTCGCAACATGTCCTTTGAATCCACAGTTATGACATATAATCTGGTTTGCGGATCGATATCCTTGGTTCCTCCTCTGGTTGTTGTTGTTGTTATTGTTGTTGTACCTTGGCTTGAAACTCAAGCTGGTATTGGGCTTGTTGCTAACAAACCTCTTAGGCTCAAACTTGGCCTTCTTCCTCTTCTCTTCTTGCAGTTGTTTGAAGTCATCTTCAAGAGTAATGGCTGCATCCACCAACTCTTGGAACTCAGTTGCTCTCATCATTCGGAGCTGTACCTTGAAGCTGGGGACTTAACCCCTTCAGAAATCTCTTCTTCTTCTTGTCCTCGGTGTTGACCTCCTCAACAGCGTACCGGGACAGCTTTGAGAACTCCCTGACATAGGTCAGGATGGCCTTGTCCTTCTGCTCGAGATTTTCAAATTCTCGACGCTTCAGTTCCACTATGCTTTCAGGAACATTGGATTCCCTGAACTTCCTCTTAAACTCCTCCCAGGTAAATACCTTCTCAGCCGGATAAACGGCTACGATGTTATCCCACCATGATGCGGCAGGTCCACACAACAAGTGTGTAGCATAACGGACCTTCTCCAGGTCGTTGCAACCAACAGTGTTGAGCTTTCGCTCAGTGTCCATAAGCCAGTCTTCCGCGTCCATTGGCTCGGGCGCGTATGCGAAAGATATAGGTTTTGTGTTCTGGAAGTCTGATAGGGTGACTCCCTGATTCTCATGTCTCTCAACTCTGTTCTGTTGCAGCAATTCCTGAAAGAATTTATTCTGCTGCTCCAACGTAATACGTTGTCTTTCTTCCACCATCTGCATGTACTGGACGAAATTCTGTTGCGTCATGGGTGGTGGTGGTGGTGGAAACTGATTCCTGGCTGCTTCATCAGCCTCTTCCTTTTGTTTGGCTTCGCGCTCCATGCGCTGCGCTTCGGTCTCCTCTCCTAACGCACCCGACATAACCCCCTAGTTCTGCAACACAAGATGATACTCATAGTTACTCCATGCGCAAGTTTTCTGAGCTCAACATTGTGCACAGAACTAGTCACGCAATGGAAATCAAGAAGCAAATCCAAATCATACAATACATATACCATATATTTACATACTTAAGTGGTCTTATTACAATACTCAAGTCGATGTGAGTATGCAAACTCACTTATTAAAGTATGTGTACAAATTTCTACAAAATATTACACACTACGATACACGTGGTACTTGTGTATTGTAGCTTTGCTTCCCCTTGGTGGTCTCTATTCGATCTTCACTCCCGATACATTCCAGGCTTCCATCCGGTCGAACGTGTCGTCCTTCTGACAAAACCTGGAACATAAGGTCTCCCCGTTGGCTGGTAGTCGGAATCCGATGATGATCCTAGGGAGAAATCAGTGTTCATGAACTGATCATTCAGTTCATCATAATCCACCCATCGGGTGTACTCCCCTGTGCCTACTCCATACGTATTTCCTACATTCGTATCCGACTCAACCTGTGTCGGTTACCCTCCAACTTCTTCCTCATTCCACGGATAACTCTGGTGCTGGGTCGTGGCATCTTCATTCATCTCCCCGTCATAATACGATGTGGTACTATGAGTTCCAGTATCAGACCCCCAACGCCAACCCGTGGAGTTTTCTATCGGAGTCACGGAACGCTGATTGTTTCCGGATTCCTCTCCACCCTCATATCCTCTGTAGGAACTACTAAGATAGTTCCCGAGTGTAATGGGTGTAGTTTCTCGTTCGGGGTGGTCAATACTAATATAGTCACCGGCTGAGTAGACTGGTGTGTGCACCTCCTTCTCCATAGGTTCTTTCCCCTTAGTCTCCTCCTTGGGTTCAAGTAAACTCTTCTAGCATTGTATCAATTGCTCCCGTCAAATGATGGTTCAGTTGATACAACAATGACGAGTAAGTTGCGGTCTGTTATCCATATACTTTGCAGCTTCTACTTGGTTTGCGTTTTGCATATTTGTAGTGGTTAAGCATGGGATCATCTTCCTCTTCCAGATGAGGAATGTGGGTGAATTCGGAGCCCATAAGCTCTTTCGTCTTATGCTCCCGAATATCGGTTATGGCTCTCATAACGGCGATATGGTAGGCTGTGTTCATAGTTCTGGCTTCCCCTGCTGGCATTACTACGCTCATTCCCAGAGATTCGGGAAGTCGTAGCCCTACCCTACACTTGGCCAATACAGTACCATCATAGTACATGTATTTCTTTACTTGAATACGGGGATCACACCCAAATTCAAGTAACATGGTTCGTAGAATATCTGCAAGTCCTCCTTCGTATTCACTCAGTATGGAATCCATCACCTTCACGTTTCGTCCGGGACGTGAACTTGCCATGTTGGCTGTAGAAATAGCAAGATTATGAGATTAGTAATAATGCATCATAATAGAGATAATAAAGAATTATCGCACTAAAAGATATGGTTGTTTTATTCTCAATTGAATATACACCATATTTTTAGAGAATTCTTTACTAGTCCTATTTGACTCCTAACGTTCGGTCCCATTTACTAGGTTCCAACCTAAGGTCAAAGCTTTTGCTCGATACCAAGCTGTGGTGACCACCGCATACCACTGCATGTTGTAGTATGCCGATCGTTGATATAACATTCACGAAGTACCATTCCGCAAATATTACATCCCTCAGAGTAGTACAACAGAACATAGCAGGTCCATAACTCATTCATTTATTATTACAAATATCACACACATGTTGTCTCGGAGCTCCTCTTGGGTTCTAAGAGGAATACTCCTGGGTTCGAGGCGAACCCAACTTAGCTTAGAATATAAGAGTCTCATTAAGTTATACATTTATTTCTTCGAGCAGCTAAATACTAAGAGTTCGGGCTGCTCGGCTTCTACTACTACTCGAGATGTTCAGGCTTGATCTCCTCCGGAAGCCTCCCCGGTTCCGTAGACGATGAGGTAGTCTACGCCCTCGATACCTCCAGAGAGGTCTCGGTTCTTCATAGCCGATGATCTCGGCTCCTTCATTGTTGTCGTAGTCCTCCTCCAGACGATTCAGACAATCTAAGCATGGGATTTAAGAGTGGTATGAGTACGAGCGTACTCAACAAGTTCATTATAGATAAGAGGTGTTTAATGCTCTAGCTACGATATTAGACCAGAAAGTCTAATACCAATGCATGTTTTGGTAAACATTTCTTCAAGAGATTGCTTTTATTCCAAAGAGCTATGTCCGTCAGCCTTCACCGGTTTACTAGAACTTCATGGAGCTCCTTTCCGGCCGCGTTCGCAGTTCCATATCCCGGAACGAGGAGTGACAGGTCACGATTCTTTACACTCGCGAGAGGTGTGTTGCTTTACCCATAAGAGATCTTAACCTTGGTGCCAACCGGGCAGCTTTCCCGTCCACACTTCCTATGGTGTGAGGCCCGGTATAAGGTCTAGCCAATCATGTTCCTCCGCTACCTCGCACACCCACCCTTTGTTGCAAACCCCGACCACGGGTCCTCGCCGGTCCTCTTATACCAATTAAGGATGGACCCCGACCACGACGACGATCCGGGACTCGTTAACCAAACTCCTTCGCCGGTAGCTACAACCCATCATAGACCACTTACCGTGGGGAATTAGAATGGGATCCCCACCCCACCGCTTGCCCAACCTGGGTCAAGTGTCTACGGTAAGTGCATCCGTTGATGTACGAGAGGTGGAAACACTTTTGACTACTCCGTCCCACTCCGGATCTTATGGTTAACACGGGTATTACGGCACAAGAATCACTGGCGACATTTGTTGTTTAATCCTAGATGGATATAAACCCGTGCAATGGAACCTCCACCATATCAACACAATCCATGGTTCCATTGCCCACCACATAGTCATATTCATAGTTATGAAAGTAGTGGTTTTGATTTTTATGCAATAGTGATAACCATAATACTTTGCAAGTAATTTGATTGAAATACTCAAATGACATGAGCAAGTGATGAACTTGCTCGAACACCTGCAAAGTTTTGCGGTTGGATGGTGTGGACTGACCCTTGTCCTCCGGTTCCGAAAAATAGCATCATTGTCCGATAAGGGCAATGGTTAAAGAAGCAATTATGCATGATTCCAGTTTTAGGGTTTGTTTTCCCCTTCCGATGTCGTTGTTATTTTATGAGAGGTTAAATACTAAGAACATCTTAGAGATACTTGATTTAGGGTAAATACAACCTTGAGATATTGTCAAGGTGTTTTTGATAGTCCATTTGCATTAATGGACTTATTTTCATTATTGAAAATAGTGTGTGTGATTTAAATAATTATTTAAATTATCAAATTAAGACTTATCCTTAATTGTCTTTAAAAACCTCTTTTGATATTTTATTTAAGTAGAGAATTTTATGCTGATCAATTTTCATATTTTTAATTATTTTTTTAGAGCTATTAAATATTTATTGTGCATTTCCAAAGTTTATGCATTTTAATTGAATTGTGAAATGGCAAAAATGCCCCTGGGCCCACCTGTCGGTGCAACCCAGCGGGTTAGATCGAACCGACCGGTCCGGTCCGGCTCGACCAGCCCCATTCCACCCTCTTCCTCTCACGCGCGACCAAACCCTAATCTCTCGCGTCTCTCTGGCGATCCCGCGTCGCCGCCCCCTTCGCCGGTTTATCCCGGCCAACTCCGGCCATCTCCGGCGCTGAGCTGCGGTGGATCTGGTCCGCCTCACGACGGTGCATCAGATCTTCCGGCTCGATCTTCCCTTCGCCACCATCTCCGTTCGCCCCCGACGCGTTCGCCCGCTCTGTTGTGCGGTGATGCGTCGCCTATCGGCGGCTTTGGTGCCGTGACGCCGCCGTGGCGTTGACGTGGTGATGGAGCGCACACGCTTGGCGACGCCAGGCCAGGCGCGGCTTGGCGCTGCCGTGGTTGGCCTGTGCCACCGTGCCGCCATGGCACGCCGGTGCTCTGCTCCAGGTACTCGCCTCCATTAACCCCTCCTTCTTCCTTCTCTGCCATGCTCCGCCACTAGGGCTTGCTGTGCAGGCGTGTGGCTACTGCTGTGTCTTTGGCTAGCTGCTGCTCGTTGCTCTCTCGCCATGGTTATAACCGTGTTGCGGCTGTTCTTGCTATCGGCCCTACCGGCTTTAGCCGGTGTTACCTTGGCAATGCTAGTGCTTGCTTTGTTCTCTCATATTTCCCGATTTATGCTTCTATTCTAGTTGCTATGCTTGGCTGGAATCCAAGTGTGATTATGTGTGATACTCGGCATGATTATCGTGTGCAATTTCTTGCAAGTTTGCAAGTGCCAAAGCTACTGTGACTTATTCTGGTGCTCATATTTATGGTTGTGCTCAATTGGGCATGAATTGGCTTTATAATGTTTATTAATAATAAATTGGTGTGTGCTTTGCTTGTGCATCTTAATCCAGTGGCTCATCTTGCCTTTGATGTGCTCTGGATACATTCATGGATTAATATTTGATTATCTGAGAAGCATCTATTTATTATATGTGACTGTTTAATTCATCAAGCTCCTGTGTGATACCAGTGATGATTCTAGCATGCTTGGTATGTTTTAGCAGGCTCTGGTGTTCATTTGATCACCACTGGCTTGTTGGTTGTATGCTTGCTAGCTGCCAGTGCTTATCTGGTGCTCCCTCTGAGGTCTGTGTGATACTTGTGCTTGTGCTGATGTATGTTGATGCTTGCTCAAGCATCACCTGATGCTTGCAGTGATCCTCTGGATCATTTGCAAAGCTCTGGTGTATTGATTTCTTGTATATTCATTTATCTGTGTTATTTTTCTTGGCTAAGTGGATAAATGATGTGAACTCGCTGAGCAGCAATGATCATATAGTTTGATTAAATGAAGCTAGAGGGTTGCCAACATATGTTGGATACCCTAGCTCTTCTTGAACCCCTCCCCGGGTGATGATGTACTTGGCTGGATGTGTTGGTCGTGGGTTGAGGTGGCCTTGACGGCCACTTAGTGCTTGTCATGGTGGTTCCCCTTTTTCTCTGTGGCTGGTTGTGGCTTGGTGAATGCATCATCTGGACAATCTTTTGTTGGATTTTCGGTGATCTTTCATCGTTGACAAACAAAATAGACATCATTAAGTCTATCTGTCTGATGGTTAGCTAGCTATGCTTGTGTCTTGTAAATCTGGTTGTCTAGACAGGATCCCTCAATGATGGATTCCTTTGGTTATACCACTGTATTGATATGACCAATGTTCCCTTGATGAATTCTTTCTAGCTAGGTCACTGGTTTGCTGGCACCAAATGGCTTGGCAACCATATGATGATACAAACAGGGTTTTCCACCCATTTTGCTTCTGTGATGCAAGTGTAGGCTGATTTATGAGCAAATCAGTGTTTTGCTCAGGTTCTTTTGTGTATACCTCACTCCAGCTCCAAGAAAGTGGCTGTTGGTGTAGAGGTTCAGCTGTTGGTTGAGTTCTTGGCTTGCCCTGCTCCTCCTTGCAAGCTTGATCTCTTGGTTTATTTTCTGGTGATTGGGAATAGATGAAACAGCTCTAGCTGTTCATCTGTTCTTGGTGTTCTTGGCTGTTCTTGATGCCTGGTGACTTACCCTGCTGCTTGGTCGATGAATGAGCTAGGGTTTGTTGTGGAAAAGTTTTTATATGGTTGGCTCTTGCTTCTCTGGTCGACAGCTCCACCTTTCACTTTGGGTGACTCACTGTGTATGTGTCGTTGCATGCACACGGACCATGAGAGCAGGTCGTGTGTGTGTGTCTGCTGATACTACGTACATGGTCTGTGAGAGTTGGATCAGCTCGGCGGACTTGATATTATCCACTATTTCCATTCTTTTTAACCTCGCCAAGTGGCTATGCCACTTGGCATAACTTTCTTTTGTTGTGTTTTTGTGCGGGGACAATGTGATGACTAAGATGAAGATGATCTTATAGTTTAGGATGTATTTTATTTACTTGTAATTTTCTTCTTCTTTTATTAAAGCAATTCTTGTAATGTGGTGTAATATTTATTTATTT
Source organism: Lolium rigidum (assembly GCF_022539505.1). Taxonomy (NCBI): domain Eukaryota; kingdom Viridiplantae; phylum Streptophyta; class Magnoliopsida; order Poales; family Poaceae; genus Lolium; species Lolium rigidum. The sequence goes on from NC_061508.1 coordinate 120,851,996, forward strand.
ACCTCATGAATATTGTACAAACAATGTAATTTGTGTGATGATCAATAAAGCTCAAGGTTTTCTCTAATGAGCTTTAATTATTATGTGTATTATTTATACTTTATCTCTTTATTATTTTCTTATGAATTTCCTTATAATTAATTTATGAGATATTTGTTTTTATGTTTGAATTTGAATTTCAACTTCAACTTTGAGTTGAATTCAATCATACAACTTAACTTTGAATTCAACCAAGCAACTTAAGTTTGTGATGCAAACTTCCCCCTCTCTTCTCCAAAACCCTAAACTAGTTAGGTGAGATACAAGTTTGTCGCACTCTCGAAACCCTAACCCTGTAAGGTGTCGAGAGAGAAACTTGTCCCCCTTCAATGCAGTTTTATTTAAAAGCGCGAAATTTCCCCAGAATTTGCAATGCAATGCACATCCCTTTCTAAAATCTACCCCTCGATCGTCTCTAAACTTGGGACATTACAGAATCCCACCTCTAGTGGGAGTCCTAGCTTGGGTAGGTTTCATGTCATATGGAAGGTTTTTGTTTGGGGTCTTATTCGAAGACTTGTAGACCAACTCTTGGGTGTTCCACCTATATAATGAGGGCCAAGGGGAGGGGGCCGGCCACCCCCAACACCACAAGGTGGCCGCATCCCTTAAGTGGCCGGCGCCCCCTCTCCCCAAACCCTAGCCGCCCCACTCCTCCTTCTCTCCCGCACACTTAGCGAAGCTCCGCCGGAGTTCTCCACCACCACCGCCACCACGCCGTCGTGCTGCCGGATTCAAGAGGAGCTACTACTTCCGCTGCCCGCCGGAACGGGAGGTGGACTTCGACTTCATCAACACCGAACGTGTGACCGAGTACGGAGGTGCTGCCCGTTCGTGGCGCCGTGATCAAGATCTTCTACGCGCTTTTGCAAGCGGCAAGTGAACGTCTACCGCAGTAACAAGAGCCTCATCTTGTAGGCTTTGGAAATCTTCAAGGGTGAGTCTCGATCATCCCCTCGTTGCTACCGTCTTTTAGATTGCATCTTGGCTTGGATTGCGTGTTCGCGGTAGGAATTTTTTTGTTTTCTATGCAACGAATCCCTACAGTGGTATCAGAGCCGTGTCTATGCATAGATGGTTGCACGAGTAGAACACAATGGTTTTGTGGGCGTTGATGCTTATGTTGTCTTTAGTTTGAGTACTTTGCATCTTTGTGGCATAGTGGGATGAAGCGGCTCGGGCTAACTTTACATGACCCGTTCATGAGATTTGCTCCACGCTCGACATGCAACTTGTATTGCATAAGTGGCTTTGCGGGTGTCTGTCTCTCCTACTATAGTGAAGATTCAATTTACTCTTCTATTGACAACACTAGTATCACCGTTGTGGTTCATGTTCGTAGGTAGATTAGATCTTACTCAAAAACCCTAAACCACGTAAAATATGCAAACCAAATTAGAGACGTCTAACTTGTTTTTGCAGGGTTTGGTGATGTGATATGGCCATGTGTTGACTGCCAAAACCCACCGGCGGGCAGCGGCCTTGTCAACACCGTAGAGCCGGGAAGAGCCTAGAGCTGCGGCTGGCTGAGACCCCTCCGAGCGACGGCCCGCAATGCTCTTCGGTCACACGCGGCGATGCGAAGTGCAAGGGCGTGCCACCTGACCTATACCTGGTCAGGAAGGTGATGGGGATGCCTCGCTTAGTTTCCTGCAGGGCATACATATAAACATTAAATACGAGCCTCGATCGGCTCTCAGGTTATCCTTTGAATCGGCTCAAAGAGCCGATCCACCCATGATTCGTACGGGGTGCACGAATACTTGGTGGTCCTGCTTGATCAAGATAAAGCTAATGAGATCTACGACGATTTAGGGTTTTCACCGCATAATCGGATCATCCTACTCCGGGTTGGGCCTCGCGGCCACGCACGGTGCTCGTAAGCCGATCCTAAACAAGGCCTAAAAACCAACATGAAGTTGATCCTCGGAACATCCTGTTTAGGACTTGCGAACGCCACCCTACGTGCCACCTGGATCCTCCCCCTTTGTAAGGCCTAACTATTACAGATATTAAACTAATCCTTGTAGAACAAGGAGCAATCGTAACGGATCAGATCTACTGAATAATGATCAAGCGGGGTGCCGCCCTCACACCTGAGATAGGTGTGAGGGCGGCTAGATATGCAAGGGTTGCACTACGTAAGCATGCTTAAACGAAGAACAATGCTAACCCTAACACATCTATGATAACTACGTTGCTCGCCATCAAAAGCGCTTCGAGTACGAGCAACGCATGAACAACGTGGGGCTTGTGCTTGCCTAGATCGCAAGATGCGATCTAGGCAGCATGTCGCTACCCGATAGAAACCCTCGAGACGAAGGAGTTGGCGATGCGCCGAGATTGGTTTGTTTGGGGTTGAACGTGAGTTGTTGTTTATTCCATAAACCCTAGGTACATATTTATAGTCCAGGGGACTTTCTAACGTGGGAATATCCCATCGTGCACGATACAAACTCTAACTTTTATCTAAGATAATAAACTACTAATTAAAGATACACGGGCAATTCAGCCCAAACCCTTCGTGCCGGGCCGCTTCGTAAATCTTCCACGTGTAATCTTCCAAGCCCCTTTCTCTTGCGGCCCACCTCCTGATTTGACCAAAATCTGGTGATAACACATGCCCCCCTGGTTTTGGCAATGATAATTCCAAAACCACTCTGTTTTCCCTTCGAAGGGTCATGTCGTGGCAGAGCAGAGCCGTTACAGCATCCGTCATCATTGTGCCCTGTCTTCTCAGCTTCTCTACAAATTCTGACAGCTTTGGCGTCGATTCCTTGGAAGCTGTAATGGCATTAAACCTTCACCAGATTTCTCATTATTTAACCGTGCCGACTGGTTAGCTCTCTTTATCCTCTATTCCATCCTGGCCATCGGCACCAAAAAACCCTCTCCTCCTATAGCAATGTCTTCCTCTTCCTCTTCCTTCTCAAACCTCTTCCCCCAATCTTCGCCGAAGAAGAAGAACGAGGACAGCCTTCACCCCGCAGTGAACCCCTTCTCCTCCGACAAGGAGGAGAAAGAAGGAGAAGCAGCGAAGGCCAAGGCCTCCCCCTCCGCCAAGCTCCCGCCGAAGAAGCGCTCCCGCATGTGGGCGGACAGCGAGGACGAAGATGACGACGAAGAGGAAGAGGAGGAGGATGACTCCTCCTCCTCCATCGGGTATCCGCCGACCAAGCGCTTCCGCTCCTGGGCGGACAGCGAGGATGATGATGATGACGAGGAGGAAGAGGCTCCGGTCAAGGGCTGGGGCAGCAGCGACGAGGAGCTCCCTGGGAGTAGCGCCGACGATGTCGACGGCGACGATGACGAGGACAGCGACAACTAGTAGAATAGGACTAGTAGTAGCAGTGCACTAGGCACCAGATCCCTCTTTTGAGAGCCATCGGCTCTTTCTTGTAAAGCCGCTCCTTGGAATTAATGAAATTGTTCTTTAAATTCATCCTTCAATTCCTCCAATTTCATTCCTTCCGCCTGTCATGCTAGGACCGATAGCAACGCGTCGGATTTCTTTTCTTTTGGACGCCGATGAAGCCGGATTCTAATTAGCTCGTAGTCCAGGAACCTCTCAATTTTTAGGCTGCGATTTGATTATTTGACCAAAATTCTTCGCAATCCCTTAGCCGACAACAACTCATCGGCTATTTTGAGAATCCAGTCCCTTTCCTTTCCTTGCAGCACCAGCACAGTCCAAGCCCTGTACCAGACGACGGCTTTTCCTTCCCAGTTCCTCCCTGAGACGATCATGATGCAGCCGCAGCCGAGGTGCCTCTAATCGGCTCTTTAAAAACAAGGCATCTACAGTTCTGTTGCCCCCCGAGTCTCAGCCAAGGCACGACAGAGACGAGGATACGCCAATTAGCTGTATGGACCTGGGCTTGATCATGTCTGAGGGAGCCTCTTATACGGAGCCGACCGATCTCGAACATAAATCGGCTTCTCAAAGCGAGAGAACCTTCAAGGTGAGCTGCCCCGAGCTTCTTCAATGCTCCTTTCCTTTGATGAATCCGATACAATTCATCTTTGACCTGATCCGCACGTTCAGGCTGCTCTTGGCCTCGTGTTCCATTGACCCTCTGATCGTAACAGTTATTCCTCTTGAGTCGATGTCTGCTGCATCGGCTGTTCCAAAAATGTTTTTTTTTATTTGGCCGATTTTTCTTAATTGGCCCCCAATGTTTCATTGCACGTATGTTCTCACATGTTTATCTGCGCATGTTTATTTGATTATATGCCCCCCGAGCCGATACCTGCTGGATGACTGCAGATATCGGCTTGTATGGTTAGCCAGGGCACTGCACTTGCACGTCGGCTTCGCAAAAATCCATGCTGAATCTCGTCTGCCGACGTGGCCACCTGCTCGATAGATCGGTGTTGAACACAAGCGAACATGTGATGAAGGTAATTTTGGCCGATTGCTGGAATCGGCCTCCATATCCATTGGAGAGCTGATCGAAGGTCCTGTAATGTCCCTTCATAAACGTTTTGGGGCCGATCACAAGGATCAGCCTCGCCCGGTTTGCTCATTGGTTTAATCTTGTTACTTGGTCGAGCTGGATAAAACCAACCCAACCTCGACTTGATGCGCTTGCTTGTCGTCCACCTTGAGTGCACCGTAGAGTCGTGGAGCACTAAGCTCACGTCGGCAAGACGAGTACCATGTTTGTGCCGGCCGATGTCTCATCATCGGCTTTCCTCTGTTTAGGGCGCCACTCCATTTTCCGTGGACGACCCTCTTCATCCAGGGTTCGCTGAACCTTTGCAGCCAGATCGGGCCTTGCTTTCCTCAATGTATGCAAGTATAACCTCTCGGCTTCTTCCAGGCCGCGCAATCGTTGAACCCTGCGTTTCTGGGAACGGCTGAGTCCGTCAGGGCACCACCTTGGCCGGTGGTACTGTCTTCTTCTACTTCTCCCTCGTCTTCTGAATCCTCAAGATCTGCCCAACGAGGTGACTCGGCGCGTTTGCTTTGTGGCGGGAGAGGCCCTAGGCGTTCGAACACGGACACGTTGGCTGCCTCCTTCTTCTTCTTGTTGCATTCCGGGCAATTGCCGATTGTGGGCAATCGGCTCATTCCTCGAATCCCAGCAATGTCCGAAGAAGGGGCGGTCCCGATGTCCGGCGTTGTCATCTTGCTCCCTTGATTCTTCTTTGGCACAGCGCTCGTGCTCCTCCTCATCGCGATTCTGCCGACGATGTCTTCGGGCTTCTCTAGCCAGACGATCTCCTTCATCATCATAATTGGACCGTCGGCGTTGGTCATACTGACTCACATATTTGTTGAGGAGGTGATCAGAGAGAGGCCGTTGATATCTTATGTTCTTCACCTCTCCCTCTCGTGACGTAGCGCTTGCCATCATGACGGAGCCGATCGCGTGGAGCGGCCTCCTCTCGTATCCTTGCTATGAGAGCAGCTGCCCTCATCTCCATCTTTGCCGAGTGGTTCCCGGGTCCTACCATGTTGATGTCGAACGAGGGACCTGGCTGGCAACCCTCGAGGTAGGTGACTTCCACCATGTTAACGGCGGGGAAGGGTTGGGTGTCGACCTTCATGGCGTACTGGTTGAAAATTAAACGCCCCTTCTCTATCGCCGCTTGGATGTGCTGACGCCACACCCTGCGATCGTTGGTGGCATGGGAGAGCGAGTTGTGGAATTTGCGGTACGGCTTTCCGTTTAGCTCTTTCGCCGTGGGGAACTTGAGACCTTCCGGAATCGTCAATCGTTTCTCCTTGAGCAGGAGGTCGAAGATTTGTTCGGTCTTGGTCACGTCAAAATCAAATCCCACGGGCGGCCCCGGTGGCTTTACCCATTTGCGGGATACGGGGGTTCCTCCCCGAGTCCACTCAGCCCACTGCTACTTCTTGGTCTCCCGCGAGCACTTCATCTTCCTCTCGTATCGACCATGACTATCGCACGCTTGAACTTGTCTTGGTACGAGTCCGGGTGGCGCTCGTTCATATGCCGATAGTTTCGAACCATGTGCGCCGGCGAGGATAATCTGCTTGGGAG